>NC_088212.1:47037835-47295335 GCF_036934945.1 Oncorhynchus masou masou
GTTAGATATTATTCTATTTTCTCACCTCAAAATCAATCAAAGTTTATTTGTCACATGCACAGGACACAACAGGTGTAAACAGTACCGTGAAATGCTTACTTGCAAGCTTGATTCTCATTTGAGTTAAATACGTAAAATTATATCTCCCTCATTTTGATGCAATTTCAGCACGATTATATAATAAGTAGGTTAGTGCTCAACACCAATGTTTGTTTTATGTTTTATGTTTGATAATTTGCTCCAATTTCACAAAACTGAAAATAAACAGACCTGTAAACACATTGCACACACGCACGCACACACGCACGCACACACACACACGCACGCACGCACGCACGCCTATTTGTGGTTTTATCCTACTCCAGTTTCTGACTTCTTCTACCTCTTTATCTTTTAGTGTAGAAAGTGGCAGTTTTCCTGCCTGTTCATCGATTGGGACCAAACCTTTTCTCTTTTCTATGGTAACCAGACACCTGGGTCCATTGTCTCTATTGTTGTGTTAATTAGAGGCTAAGTCTCATGTTCGGAGGGAGAAGCTGGCACCAGTCTGTTCTCATGGCCTCTGCTACAGGGAAGGTGATGGAAGGAACAGGGGACAGGACCATGGCCTGCATGGCCATCTCATAGGGACCTAGTGGATGGTGGAAACACACTGGCTCTGTGGAGAGAGAAGGGAGAAAAAGTCCTCCTACGTCTCTGTGTCACATATACAGCGAGAGAGAGGGGTAAGTTAGAGTCACAGGACTAGTGTTACAGCCTAACAATAGCTAGGCAGCACCAGTGGACCAGGGGAGTGAAAAGAGCAGTCAGGGTTGATGCAAGGCGAGGTGTCATGTAGTCTGTGTGCGTGTGGTAGCAAAAGACTATGTTTATCTGTCTCTCTCTATCTCCTTCCCTTCTTCACAGAGCAAGTCTCTCTCATTATCTCTGTCTCCATGAGAGGTCAGTGGCACAGACCCCCATGCTATTCTGAGTTATTAGTAGAGTGTGCTGCTGTCTTCATTCTTCCATTCTTCTAAGCCTACAGTTGTAAACTGGTATGGAGCAGAAATTCATGCCACCAGTAGAGGGGGCAAGATGACAGTATTTCAAAGTAATAAACATTCAGGTCAACTCTTCACCACAGTTATTTGTTTTACATGTTAGCAGACACTTATCCAGCAATTATGGTTAAGTGCCTTGCTCAAGGGCACATCGGCAGATTTTTCACCTGGTTGGCTCAGGGAATCGAGCCCGCAACCTTTCTGTTACTAGCACAACGTTCTAACTGCTAGGCTACCTGCCGCATGGGTGAGGCTCCACAATGTTAACATATCCTGACCCATGGTCATGTTAAACATAATATTTTTCTTCAAAAAATGTAGTGATCTGCCTCACTTTAAGTTAATTATCTGTTCTAAATGTGTGTCCTGTCGGATTCAAACTAGATATGCAGTGACAGTGTAAGTCTTGCTTCAAAATATTATTTTTTTCTGTGTGCAATTGTATTTGACAAATTACAAGTCCTGTTGAGTTAAGTTAACTAGAGCCTCTTGCCCTCTTCACTAGTCCAGTTGAAGAAGAAAGATACACATACAGACACAAATGTTTTAGATTATAATATATCCGTTCCTGTTTTTACTTTTTATGCGGTTCCAATTAAATCTCTGACCTCATACTCTTCCAAATCTGCAGGTTGCATGACTGACAATTGGTCAAACATGGCACCCCCAATCCCATACCTGGGTTCACATAGGATTTAAAACCAAGCATTTGCTTGGTTTTCACTTTTGGGACTTCTCTATTGTTGCAATACAATAGGCTAGCTCAATCAAGTTTAGCAAAATTATTTGAAATGATTTAGAGTAGTATTTGAGGTCTGCTCCGAAGACCCACTGCTCTGTCTCTATGCATCTACAGAGAGATAGCAAGAGAGAGTCTGGCAGTCATTTCAGACATACGATAAGGATTAAGCTGCTTTGGAGAAAAACAGGGCTTGAATTACCCTCCTTGCAGTCTTTTCAAGCACTGACTGAAGTTGCCCAAAAGGACTATGGATGCTTTGTGGAGGCACGGTGGATGGTTAGTTCAAGTTGTAGAGTTGTGGGACATGGATAACAATAGGTACTTCATGTGTACTACTTCTCAAAACACGTTTGTGACTATAAGGTTTATCCACTGTACTAGTACCTTTACTTCAGTACTACTACAGTATAATAGTATACTTTTCTCTATGTGTATAAACAATTCCCCTTTTCATCTTTACTGTTAGATATTATTCTATTTTCTCACCTCAAAATCAATCAAAGTGTATTTGTCACATGCACAGGATACAACAGGTGTAAACAGTACAGTGAAATGCTTACTTGCAAGCTTTTCCTCAACAATATCAAAGGTAAAAATGTAAACTAAAAGAAGAGCAGGGAATCAATTACTGGGTCACTTCAAATGAACAAAAAAAACACACATGAAATAGAAACACACCAGTTATTGAATGCTTTAAAGGTCATTACCAGTACTATATCAATGTGCAGGGATACTGGTGGTTCACATGTATTCACACTGTACATGTGAATATCCATAATAATGTATTCTGAAAATGTGTAGGGTAGGTCTTGTGTGCTGGTATGACAGACCGAAGTCAACTAATCACGGCTGGACACAGGAATAAGAAACATGCATACAGAATTTATTTAGCAACCAGGACACATTCACTTAAATAAAACTGCAAAGATACTTAACTTATACAAAACATAGATTATATCCCATTCACATACAAAATAATAATAATTTACTGTATAAATTACAATTTCACTAATTTATTTACAATTTTCATGAAAACAATATTTTGTAATCCCCCAAAACCCATTGGTCTCCATATCACACAGAGCGGCTCATCTTGTTGTTACAAGAGTGCCGAGTAACATTTTGAATGAGTCGCAGATAGAGAAAAGAGAAGACAGTTTCTATTATTATATGGAGGTACCATGGAATTGTCTGGTTGACATGGGAGAAAATGGAGTTGGTATTATTATTCACCAGGCTATCCAAACACGACACACACACACGCACGCACACACGCATGCACGCACACACGCACACACGCACACACACACACACACACACACACACACACACACACACACACACACACACACACACACACACACACACACACACACACACACACACACA
Source organism: Oncorhynchus masou masou (assembly GCF_036934945.1). Classification (NCBI taxonomy): domain Eukaryota; kingdom Metazoa; phylum Chordata; class Actinopteri; order Salmoniformes; family Salmonidae; genus Oncorhynchus; species Oncorhynchus masou. Next base: position 47,041,010 of record NC_088212.1, read on the forward strand.
CACACACACACACACACACACACACACACACACACAGAGAAAGAGAGCTCCGAAAGTATTGGGACAAGTGTTATTCTTTTGGCTCTTTGAAATGATACAAATAACTATGAAGTTAAAGTGCAGAGTGTCAGCTTTAATTTGAGGGTATTTTCATCCATATCAGGTGATCAAATATTATACCCCCCCCCCTCAAAATACTAACCTTCACTGTTATTGTAATGGTGAGAGGTTATGTCTTGGGGTTATGATATTTGTGCATTTGTAACTTTCTCACTTATCATTATTCACGATTCATTCAGGATGATCTGTAATCATGGTAGCATCCACATTAATGTAGAAGTGTTTAGAAGCATATTCTAGTCTTATTTACAATAAAAGTGACTCCAAAATGACATTGATACATTATTTATACATTATTTACCATTAATTTCTAAAAATCACAAAATCATCTGAAACAACAAAAACAAAGAGCAAATGCATCCAACAAATGTGTAGAGTCACAAGCTTGATGTAGTTATTGCATACTATGAATATGGGACCAAATACTTCACTTTAATACAAATAAGTGAATTTGTCCCAATACTTTTTGTCCCTTAAAACAGGGGGACTATGTAAAAAAAGTGCTGTAATTTCTAAACGATTCATGAAAATACCCTCAAATTAAAGCTGACAGTCTGCACTTTAACCTCATTTCAAATCCAAAGTGCTGGAGTACAGAGCCAAAACAACAAACAATGTGTCACTGTCCCAAAGGTTTTGGAGCTCACTCTATGTCTTACTATACTTGCGAGGACTTTTTGGAGAACAACAATTGATTCCCACACAAAATCCTATTTTCCCTAATCCCTAACCTTAACCCATAACCCTAAACCTAATTCCTAACCCGTAATTCTAACCCTAAACCAAAAATAGCCTTTTTACAAGTGAGGACTTCTCTGAATTTCTTGTTTACTATTCTTGTGAGGACATAGTAAAACGCACGCACGCACGCACGCACGCACACACACACACACACACACACACACACACACACACACACACACACACACACACACACACACACACACACACACACACACACACACACACACACACACACACACACACACACACAGTCTCCCTTTCTCTAAGCACAAACTGCACTGATGATAACTTGTACTGCGATAATTAACATGAGTAACAGATGAGCAGACAGCCAAAATACAACATTAGATCACCCAGCAGACAAACATCAGAGTTGAGAAGAAGAAAAGTTCAAGGCCCTTTCATTAAGTCACACCTACGATAAATCCTAAACCTTATTCCAATGTGAATCTGGTCAAAAGTAGTGCACTATATATAGTTGGGAATAGGGTGCCATTTGGGACACAGGCACTGGTCCCTTTGATGTTTTAAGTAGAAATTGCGCACCCATATTGAATTTTAAAAGCCTGTTATATTAAATGAAGTGCCCTTTAATATAAACCACATGGACAATTCAATAAATCAGATTTTTGTTGAAATGAATGAAAAAATCTGCGCTTATTTCTGAAGATTGTTATTTATTTAAATGTGATTAGTGAATAATATACGTCTGAATTCTACAGTATTTCATTTAAATGTTTCAAAGATAACATTTCATGTATTTAAGTATTTGTGTTGTTTTATTGGGGACAGTAACATTAGTGCTTTCTAAAAAATGATACTTTAAGGAAAATGTTTTTATTTATTTATTCATTTGGAATTTTTATGTTTAGCAAACATAATTTTATGTAAAATTAAAATAATAATAAATGTGACAAAAACAAATGTAGATGTTAATAAATGCATTTCCATAGCTTCCAAAATATATATATTTTTTTACAAAAGTGGAGGAGTGCCAAAATGGAGAGTATCATCTAGAGTATATACAACTCTGTTACTTTAATGGTACTTTATTGGCACTTACAATAGTAAAACAAAAATACCCCTTGGGGTGGGAAAACATGTTGTTTTATGTCGTTGAACATGTGCTGTTTATGACAGAATGTTAAAATGAGGTGAAATTAAAGTATTTTTTGACCAAGTTTCTAACTAAAATGTCATCTACCTATCTAATCTTTTGTTGCAAGTGCTCTCAATGTCAAGTTTGCACTTTGCAAATCTCCTATCATCAGTTTCAAACGGTTTTGGTTTCGAGAGCAAATAAGAGCCAAACTGGATTTCAGTACTATTTATCTGTCACCATACAAGTAGAGGCACATTTAAGTGCATTGACGTTTGGACCAGATTAATCAGCTTTCACTGGGTTTGAGATTGTTGGGAAAAACAAAGCCATAGAAATAGAATTCTAACATTATTATACATATACAGTATAATGTAATATATATTAACATATATTTCATCGATGGTTCAACCTCTTTTTATGGAATTCCAACCTGCTGTATTCAAGGGGCACATTAATGCATTGTTAACTTACAACGTGTCCTCAATGCTCACAGAAACATGCCGGACTGCAACAGTCGTTTGCCTTCCACAGTGGACCATCACGAGTACTTTCATTCATTCATTCCATATTATTTGTGCTTTAGCTGTAAAGTTGAGAGAGGTTGTTTGGGTCTCGTGAGCCCTCTGAATGTGGGAATGAATCTGCTGCTGAAGACAGGGGGGAAAAAATGTGCTCCAACCTCCGAGCTAAGTAGCAGTTGATGAGTAAGTACAAAAACGACTTTGAAGGATTTTGCCATTGCTTTGCCGAGACACAAAATGAAAGAGCAGGACATATGTCATCATCATCATCCCCCACATTGAATTACGCAATATACAACACAATTTACCCCCTCCTTGTAATCAAATGGCAACATAACGATAGCAATATGTTCGGTAATGTCCAAGAAGACTACGCATAAGAGCACACAGAAAGAAAAAGATACAAAAATGAAGCAAACCTTTTTCCCAAGTCTCGCCCACGCTACAGTAAATCCCATCGACATAGTCACTCATAGGGTGGGGACCACAAGCAATAGACTCAAAGACAGTGAGAAGGGGGGGAGGAGGGGAGAGGGAAATAAGCCATAGCAGGCTTCTTTAAGATCCTTAAGGCACTTAAACATAGTTCAACCAGAAAGATAAGAACCACAGACGAGCGGATGAGAGAGAACCTCTGAGCATTTCAAACACTCTTTTGAACGGCAGTTGTTTAATGAAACCACATCCCTCATCCACCAGTGGCCATGGAAGAGACTCTTGATACAGTTTCCTCCAGAGACAGCGTGGAAGAGATAGCAGTGTCGGTGGTGGAACTGCTTTAGAACTTTCAAATCCACAAGTGGCTCCTGGCATTATACCTAAAGCGGACTTTACCATTGGCTGCACGGAGTCGCATTAAGAGAAATCCCAAGCAGCCCTCTCTACAAGTTCGAAACCTGGAATGTGAGTTGTAATCTATACCTCGATTACGCTTTCTTCGTCTAATGATTTTTAATTTGAGTGTCATTATTTCTAGACAGCCTACATTTTCTCGTTCTGAACTTCTAACGTGAGCTGCGGGTGTGGCTTTGTGACAATGATCAAGAGCACCTGCTAACCGATTTGACTGCTCCAACAGTTACACCTCTGACACCACCAAAACATCCGATATCGCTGTTTAACGCTTGATCTGATTGAATCTAGGCCTTACTCTGACCCCCTGTGATCCAACACCTTGTTCTGTGAGACACCTATGACAGTCACTGATAGGGAATATGCATGGCTCCCTCAGTTGTTCGCAGGTTAGCGAATTTGGAGAGATTGTCAGACATTTTGTGCCCCACCGGCACACAGTTAAAATGAAAGGCCTGCATTCTGGAGTCCTATGGAAACTGCTTGCTTTGGCCCCAGCCAACCCTTGTCTCTAGAGGAGGACTGCAATGCTCTCAGACATCCATGGACGATGGAAGTGGAACCCATAGAAGATGAGTTCCCTACAGTAAAACATCCACCTCACACTGTATAGCTGCCCTCCTCTCCTGCCTTGTACACAGCAGACACAGACAGCCCTGTCTGGATCCCCTTTAGGGACTTGGCTCTTGGGCCATTTGGTAGTAGTCACTCAGTGAGTCAGTGAATCAGTCATTAGTGATTATGTCAGCTTTGTAGCTCAGTACCCCATAGAATCTCATTGGTAGAGGGGCTAGCTCTATAACTAGCTCTGGTACGCTAGGCCCTGGTACATGATGGTGATGATGTTAGTAGACCAGACTGCAGTTCGCTAGTTGCCCACCAGAGGGCTGAGGTCTCCATGGTGGTTCTTTAGCTTCTTCTTGAAGAGGGAGATGGTGGAGGGCCGGTAGAAGATGATCCAGGGCTCGGACGCAGCACTCTGCACGCTGCAGCTCTCTGAACCACTGCTGGTCGGGATGTTGGGAGACCTGGAAAGAGACGAGGGATGAGGGGGGAGAAGAGAAGAGAGAAATAGATATGGCAAGAGAGAACAGTAACATTAGGTTACATATTCCACTGGCTGGGGCTCTCACAGTGTTAAAAATATATTAGATACAATAAACTACACTTCGGTTATACTTTTGAGGCATTAGTACAATAAAACTTCATTGTCCATAATTTACATCAAACTGTAAAATGTAATACCTACTTCACTGTAATATGCAGTAGTAGTTTAGCCACCATGGCTATGACTGTCAGAGTCAGGAGAGCAGCTAGGGCGTAGATGGTCCACACTGTCAACACAGAAACACAATTGAAATCAGACAGTTTAGAAGAAAACATAGAAAATAGAAAACATCAGTTAAGAAGCACCCTATGCACTTGAGTAGACTCTCAGACAAGAATGGAGAAACCTGATCGGATAGAGATAAAAGGGATCTATAAACTAAAAACAGTCTGGCACATCTACACCATATTTGTACAGTACTATACACTGAGTGTACAAAACATTAAGAACACCTTCCTATTGAGTTGCACCCCATTTTGACCTCAGAACAGCCTCAATTCGTTGGGGGTATGGACTCTACAAGGTGTCGAAAGCGTTCCACAGGGAGGCTGGTCCATGTCGACTCCAATGCTTTCCACAGTTGTGTCAAATTGGCTGGATGTCCATTGGGTGGTGGACCATTCTTGATGCGCATGGGAAACTGTTGAGAGTAAAAAACCCAGCAGCGTTGCAGTTCTTGACACACTCAAACCGGTGCGCCTGGCACCTACTACCATACCCTGTTCAAAGGCACTTCAATATTTTGTCTTGCCCATTCACCCTCTGAATGGTACACATACACAATAACATGTCTCAATTGTCTCAAGGCATAAAACTCTTTGTTTAAACTGTTGCCTCCCCTTCATCTACACTGATTGAAGTGGATTTAACAGGTGACATCATTAAGGGACCATAGCTTTCACCTGGTCAGTCAATGTCAGGAAAGAGTACACTCAGTGTAAGGCTTGATCTACAGGCACACGTTAGCCTAAAGGCCTTTGTCACAACCGATTCAGATGGTAAAATATGAGTACCTACGTTATTGGTGCACATCTGTTACTTAACAGCAAGCTATAAGGTCAAAGTATAACCTCCCAGTAATTTGCTGGGGGACAAAACACCAATGTTTCGGCATCACTGTATCTTCTTCAGGGTAATGTCATCCATGCTTGAACCAGGTTATGTAGACAACTAGTGCAACCAATGTCAATAGTGAGGGGTGTTTCGTAATTGCTATCTTGATCAGAATTAATTGAGCGAAACTGTTGAAAGACAATAGCACACAGCATATTGAATATATTATTCCTTTCTTAACATTAGCATTATTATAACATTAGCGTCAACATAAATTGTTTCATTTAATATCACCTATATATTAAAATATTTCCAATTTCATTAAATGTTTTTGTTACATGTAATCTTTTGGTTCAACCTTAATGCCCAATAAATGACTGGGAGGTTATACATGTGGAGTGTGCGACTCTCTTTGTTTTCATAGCTGACAGTTTATTCACCGTTAGTCAGCACCTCTACACTAAATCATTTTCTCTGGGTGTGCGCCAGCTCATGCTTTTTATTTTAATATATACTGAACAAAAATATGCACGCAACATTTAAAGTGTTGGTCCCATGTCTCATGAGCTGAAAATAAAAGATCCCGGAAATGTTCCATATGCACACAAAGCTTAAACAAATGTGTTTACCTCCATGTTAGTGAGCACTTCTCCTTGCCAAGACAATCCATTCACCTGATAGGTGTGGCATATCAAGAATCTGATTAAACGGCATGATCATTACACAGGTGCACCTTGTGCTGGGGACAATAAAAGGCCACTCTAAAATGTAAAGTTTTGTCACACAACACAATTACCACAGATATCTCAAGTTTTGAGGGAGCGTGCAATTGGCATGCCGACTGCAGGAATGTCAAACAAAGCTGTTTTTAATGTTCATTCCTCTACCATAGGCCACCTCCAAAGTCGTTTTAGAGAATTTGGCAGTACGTCCAACCGGCCTCACAACCGCAGACCACGTCAGCCCAGGACCTCCACATCTGGCTTCTTCACCTGCAGTATCATCTGAGAGGGTGCTGAGGAGTATTTCCGTCTGTAATTAAGCTATTTTGTGGGTCTGGCTCTCCAGTGAGTGGTCCTGGCTCCCAAATGGGTGGGCCTATGTCTTCCTAGGCCCACCAATGGCTGCACCCTTGCCCAGTCGTGTGAAATCCACAGATTATGGCCTAATGAATGTATTTTAATTGACTGATATCCTAATATGAACTGTAACTCAGTAAAATCTTAGAAGTTGTTGCATGTTGCGTTTATATTTTTGTTCAGTATATATTCATATAACAAAACAGGTCTCACACCTTTTTTGTAAAACATACAGTTTTTGACCAATCAAAACCAGTGTGAGACCACAGAGGCAGACAGGAACGCTGTTGGTTACACATAAGAGAAACCTGAGAAAGGTACGCTGTTGGTTACACATGAGAGAAACCCCAGAAAGGTAAAATGTTGGTTACACATAATAGAAAGCCCAGAACGGTACGCTGTTGGTTACACATATGAGAAAGCCCAGAAAGATGAGCTGTTGGTTACACATAAGAGCAACCCAGGACGGTCAAAAAACAGTACCAAAGGTACAAAAACAAGAAACAAGTAGTAACTGAGAGACGGAGAGGTATGACGTTGCAACGTCGGTATCAATAGAGGTGAGACATAGTAGAAGACTCTATTAGAAACCCAGAGAAGTAGAAATATATGATGCTGGTAAGTGATAGATAGAAAACAACAATATTGGTATCTACATACTAGAGGTGTGTCCGTTGGTCCCGTTGGGTCCGGCCCACTGACCTGGCATGTTGTGGTCTGGTTTACCGGGACTGGACGTTATCACATAGAGGATTTGAGAGGAACGTCCGTTATCGCTCCCGTTAGACTTCTCCGTTACGCCGTTAAGCAGAGGCTTCACTGTACTAGTGTCCTCATCTTCCTTCTCATCCTCATCTATAGGTCTGGTGTCCAGGCCTCTCAGCGCTGAAACAAACAACAACAAATCAAATGTTTCCATGGGCCTATTGCAACAAAGATTGGCCTGTAGATTATTGGCAGATGATCTCTTGTCAAACCATCAATACATGATAACTTCACCAACGCAGCTGATCTCAATTGCAAGCAGCATTGGCCACCGATTTACTGCTCCTCAACGCGGATGTCGGGTTTATCCTTTAGTCCTCATTGCAACCAAAATTAGCACAAAAAAGCCCTCTACTGGGTATTATCATCGGAACAATTTGATCTGGCAATACTACTTGACGAAGGACGATTTATCTATTTGACAATAATTCCGCAGAACTAAAATAAAGTATTTAATGCCCTCGTTTACCACAGCAAATCTACTATGTCAATGTAGCCTACCCTATGCAAATCTATGGCGTAGGAATACTTTTTCCTACACCATGTTTCCAATTAATGTTATGTTATGATTTTACTTGTCTGAATCGAATATGGTCATTTCTTATCAAGAGGGCAAAAGGAAATATTCCATTTGACATTTGAAACTAAATCGTGATTGCATTGTGTTATGAATCAAATTATATTGTATTCTAATAATAGTAATGAAGTTATTTAAAGTTGCACAAATAATATATCATTGTGTTTTTAACTTTTTATGGCTGCAGGAGCAGTATTGAGTAGCTTGGATGAAAAGGCGCCCATTGTAAACGGCCAGCTCCTCAGTCTCAGTTACTAATATATGCATATTATTATTAGTATTGGATAGAAAACACTCTGAAGTTTCTAAAACTGTTTGAATTATGTCTGTGAGTATAACAGAACTCATATAGCAGTCAAAAACCTGAGAAATTCCACTTCCTGTTTTTTTTCTGGGGGTGGAAGATTTTCAACCAAGCTCTCATTGAAATTATAGAGAGATATGGATGAGTTTTCACTTCTAGATGTCAACAGTCAATAGAACTTTGTCTGATGACTCTAATGTGAAGAGGGGTCAAATGACACAGGAAATAGTCACCACTGCCACAAGTTGACCATGACATCACTATGCACGTTCACAGGGGAAGGACCTGTGTTCCACCGGTCATCTGAAGTCATTCTAAGATATATGTAAACAACATTCTAAAGATTGATTCAGTACATCTTTTGACATGTTTCTACTGACTGTTATGGAACTTTTGGACATTTTGTCACGTTATAGTGGACGCGCTTTGTGACATTGGAATTGTTTACCAAACGCGCTAACCAAAGTAGCTAATTGGACATAAATAACGGACATTTTCGAACAAATCAAGCATTTATTGTGGACCTCGGATTCCTAGGACTGCATTCTAATGAAGTTCATCAAAGGTAAGGAAATATTTATCATGTATTTTCTGATTTCTGTTGACTCCAACATGGCGGCTAATTTGGCTTCTGTTCTGAGTGCCGTCTCAGATTATTGCATGTGTTGCTTTTTCCTTAAACTTTAAAATAAATCTGACACAGCGGTTGCATTAAGGAGAGCTATACCTATAATTCCATGTGTATAACTTGTATTATCATCTATTTATGATGAGTATTTATGTTGAAACAATGTGGCTATGCAAAATCACTTGATGTTTTTGGAACTAGTGAATCTAATAAGCCAATGTAAATGCAGATTTTTTAAATATAAATATGAACTTTATCAAACAAAACATGCATGTATTGTGTAACATGAAGTCCTATGAGTGTCATCTGATGAAGATAATTCAAGGTTAGTGATTCATTTTATCTTTATTTCTGGCTTTTGTGAATGCTATATTTCGCTGGAAAATGGCTGTGCTTATTGTGGTTTGGTGGAGATCTAACATAATCGTTTGTAGTGCTTTCGCTGAAAAGCCTATTTGAAATCGGACACTTTGGTGGGATTAACAACAAGATTACCTTTAAAATTATATCAGACACATGTATGTTTTAGGAATTGTAATTATGAGATTTGTGGTTTGAATTTGGCGCTCTCTATTTTCACTGGTAATCATTTTAATTGCTTGAAAAAACAAACAAACATACCGTTCAAAAGTTTTGGGTCACTTAGAAATGTCCTTATTTTTGAAATAAAAGCACATTTTGTGTCCATTAAAATAACATCAAATTGATCAGAAATACGTTGTTAAATGACTACTGTTGCTGATTTTTATGAAATATCTACATAGGCGTACAGAGGCCCATTATCAGCAACCATCACTCCAATGGCACGTTGTGTTAGCTAATCCCAGTTTATTATTTTAAAAGGCAAATTGATCATTAGAAAATAATTTGCAGTTATGTTAACGCAGCTGAAAACATTTGTTCTGCTTAAAGAAGCAATACAACTGGCCTTCTTTAGACTAGTTGAGTATCTGGAGCAGCATTTTTGGGTTCGATTACAAGCTCAAAATGGCCAGAAACAAATAACTTTCTTCTGAAACTCGTCAATCTGTTCTTGTTCTGAGAAATGAAGGCTATTCCATGCGAGAAATTGCCAAGAAACTGAAGATCTCATACAACTCTGTGTACTACTCCCTTCACAGAAGAGCGCAAACTGGCTCTAACCAGAATAGAAAGAGGAGTGGGAGGCCCAGGTGCACAACTGAACAAGAGGACAAGTACATTAGAGTGTCTAGTTTCAGAAACAGACGCTAACTGGCAGCTTCATTAAATAGTACCTACAAAACACTGAAGATAGTACCCGCAAAACACTGGCAGCTTCATTAAATAGTACCCTTCTAGGCAGAGTTGCAAAGAAAAATCCATATCTCAGACTGGCTATTAAAAATAAAAGATTAAGGTGGACAAAAGAACACAGACACTGGACAGAGGAACTCTGCCTAGAAGGCCAGCATCCCAGAGTCGCCTCTTCACTGTTGACATTGAGACCGGTGTTTTGCGGGTACTATTTAATGAAGCTGCCAGTGTTTTGCGGGTACAGCACTCAATAGTAAACCTTTATATTTTCGTACAGGACTACAGTAATTAGGCCATTAGGCCGGCTGCGGCATATGAAGAAACAATATCTGAATTGGAAGGAAATCTGGTGTGGAGATTAATTTATTATTTGGAAGTTGTTATCCAAAGAAACAAATACAAAGGGCTTGGTTTGATAATAATATTTCAATTGTATGTCACACATGTTGCTGCGATCCATATCACTTTAATTTACAATGTGGTAATTCATTAAAAGTTGGTCTTCTATACATGTATTTTCTCAGAAGAGTAGCCTCGATGTAGCCACAATTGGCTGAATTGTCTACAATTTAACTAAATCATTTTAATTGACATAGGCAACATTTTGAGCCAAATCATTTTATTTCAGTTGCCATATGTAATATTCTTCCTTTTTCCTTATTTACATTTCGCTGATAGGGTGTTACTTCATTGGGTCAACACAAATAAATATGATTTCCTATGCCATTTCCTCTGTCTTGTATCCAGACGGTTTGACACCATAACAGTGTCAGATCAGCTGGTCTACAAGTTTGATAAAAAATAAATAAGTGCGACCCTCCACTGAATTTTGAAATCTCAGTGTGGCCCCAGGACCAAAATTATTGCCAACCCCTGAGTTAAGACTTTGTCTAAATTAACAAGGTTAATTTATGAAATTATCAAAACATGTTATTATAATCCCTTATCCCTACCATAAATGGTGGCCTAAATCTTTACTAGGATTAAAGGTTTTTGTCTGACATAACTCAACTTGACTGCGATTTTCCCACATGTTCTCCATTTGATACAACAGAATGCAGTGCTGCCATTGCTTCAAACCTCGGTTCGGCAGGAAATTCCTCAGACGTCATCTGAGAGCGTTTATCCTCATCTGAGAAGGAAATTAACATCGCACCACTCAGCACTGTATGGATGAACTAACATCCAGCTTAACCTCAAGAGAGAATCTCTCTTTCTCTCTTTCCCCATCCGTTTCTCCTCCCAGCTTAGCGGGGGAAAAAAACAATTTACTTATCTGACCTTTTCTAATAACATGTCTCATAATATTGTATATTCATTTCAACAACTGAAACAAGGGAAGTCAGGGAAGTCAGAATTGAGACATGACCAGAAGGGAATTGGCTGCAAGTCTGGGGGTCAGACTCTGACCTGAGAATATTGTTTTTAGTAGAACAAAATGAGAAAATGTTAGGACAGTCTGTGTCTGTGTGTGTGTGTGTGTGTATGTCTGTGATTGTGTGCGTGCCTCCCAGCACTGTAAGCTCTTCGCTTTAATGTCAACAATATTAACTAATTCAGAGAGAGTTGTGTTGAGTGCTGATGCCTTAAGGAAATGGAACTGAAACAATAGTGGGGTGTTTACAAGAGTTTGGTCTAAACAGATAACTGCTATTTATACATAAATACTTCCATTCCTTTATGATGATTGTGTAATATGAGACTGGGTTCAGATTGGGATCCCTAGGAGGTGGTGCACTCTGTGTATACAATGATGTTAAGGATGGGGAGAATGATGTATGAATGATATAGAAAGATATACGACACCAGTGACAAACAAAACATCTCAAGGTTATTTACATAACCCCGGTTCTCTAATATTATGAGTGAGTCGACTCATGTGTTTGAATGTGCCTGTTTGCAGAAAACTCAAATAACTGAGTTCTCTTTCAATTATTTGTTGAGACGTCTCACATATGAGATGTATGAAACTCCCATAACGTAGGCACGCTCTCCGAACACTAGTTTCCAGACTACCCCTCAGAGACCCCGATACTGAGAACAGTATGCACCAGAGAAGGTGCCGTGACTTCCAGTCGGTAGAACCTCATGAGGGGATGCCCGACATGCCGTGTTATACAGATCTCCTGCAAGGAGAAGCCTTTGAACAGAGCCCAAGAGGTAACCATACTGTACCTCTGGTGGAATGAGCCCTCAGGCCCTCCAGAGGCTGTAAACCCGTGCTATTATAAGCTAGTATAATAGCATCCACTATCCAATGTGACAGCCATTGACGAGAGAAGGGGGGTGTACAAGACACAAAGAGCTGGTCGCTCTTGCGTAAAGCTCTCGTTCTATCCAAATACATGTGTATAGCACGCACTGGACACAAACGGTGGAGATGCTGTTCCTCTGCAGAAGAGAAAGGCGGTAGGTGGAAAATAAGCTTCAAGGTGAGACAATTGTAACTGTCGCTGACCTTTTGGCATAAAGGTGGGGTTAGGCAATAAGGTTACCTTGGTAAAACCCGGGACAAATAGTAGGCAGGAATGGTGAACTGACAGTGAATGTCGTTCACTCACTCGCTTTGAGGAAGTAAGGGCTACCAATAAAGAGGTCTTGAGACAGAGATTCTTCATCCCTACATTCTCCAGCATCTCAAAGCCTCAAGCACAGTAGAAAGATCCCAAGGCGGGGCTACAGGCCTGGATACAGATGTAAGCGGCGCACCCCTTCTTGAAACGGCACTATTTGACAAACTGAGAAAGCAGTTAAGTAGAACTTAACCGTGGAGAAAGCCGTCCCGCTGTCCAGAAGGCATTGCATGAAGTATAAAACCTCAGACACAAAACATTGGTAAGGAATTATTTGTTTTTGGTCACACCACTTCTCAAAGATGCACCACTTATTTCCGTAAAGTGAGCATGTAGAAGGGGCTCTGGATTGTCTCAATGGCTCTGAGAGGCAGACTAGTCGTGTCCAGATTTAACCTTTCCCGGGCCAGACCCATAGGGCCAGTTTGCCTGGATCAGGAGATCCGTGCATAATGGGAGTTGCCAGGGCTCGTCATAAAGCAAGAGAATAATCTCTGTTAAACAGAGCTTGCCCGGCCATGTGGGTGCTACCAGGATGAGGGACGAGCCTTGTTGTCTCACTATGGCTAGAGTGGGGAATGTGAGGCGCATAGGGGGAAATGCAGAGAGCGGTGCGCCTTTGGCCAAGGGTGTACCAACTATGGCTGTGGTAGTCATGACATTTTGTCAGCCGGTGATTGTCAAGCAAATAACTTACGGTCTCATAGTAATTGACCATGAATTAACATAAACACCTTTAGCATCTCCTGGCTTCCACACATCGCTTACACGCCACTGATGCAGGCATTTGGAACATCTACATTTAAGAAAAGTCTAATAAATCCATGTAACATAGCTTACACCATCACAATAAAGAAACATGATATGAAGAAAATGTAGTCTATTTCAGAAGAACAGAATAGCATACTTTGAGTTTTCCTTATGTTAGGCCCTGATCTGGCTATGCCATATGGCTCTGGGCCATTTTAAGGAACATGTGCCTTAAAATGAATGTTGATGATGATGATCCCTGATTGTTGATGTAGGCCGACACTGTCATATTGTCTGTCCTGACAAGGCCGTGACAATACCGAAGGAAGGGCAGAAAGTGTTTCAAAAGAGGAACACTGTCATAAATTCGAGGTAATTGATATGGGCAAGACAGAGTTGTGTGGTCCACACTCAGTTAACTGCCTGGCCCTCATAAACTTCGCCCCAACCCATGAGTGATGCGTCTGTCGTCATCACCTTCCTCCACTTTTAGTGTGGTGCCGAATGTGAAGATCGAGGGGCCCCTCCATTTCCAGAAAGATGTGAGGCACTCTGATGTTGAGTGCACAGACGTAGTGATAAAACCCAGCGTTTGAAACTCCTCATCCTCAGTAGGCCATGTGGGACCACTGAGATAGTGGAGTCCATTAACTCCAGTAACCGGAGGCGTATTCAGAACATGGCAGAGTGCCTCCTGTTTAATAGGGATAGGCACTGTCGGAATGAGGCGATGTGTCAGTATAAAACAGCTTTTATCTGATTGATTTGGAAACCCGAGCCCAGAAAGGTGGGTTACCAAGGAGGTAACATCTCACCCGCTTGCTCCCGGGAAGGGGAGCAGAGCAGGTTATCATCTATGTAGGCGGATACCCTCAGCCCCTCGTTTCTGACGGACTTGAGAGCGCCTCCACACACTTGGTGAATGTCCGGGTAGCACTAGCCCGAACGGGAGAACAAGGTATTCATAGGCTTTGCCTTGGCAATCCTTAGAAACCTTGTGTGGATGCTTATCTGGAAATACGCGGGTCAACTGATGTGACCCAGTCGCCTGGACGAATAGAACGAGACAGCACGTTCAGTGTGAGCAAATGAAACGCAAAATTCCTCAAATAACTGTAGAGGACCTGTAGGTCCAGAATCTCGCCCCTTTTTGGTAACCAGAATGTACCAGGAGTAGAAGGCTCAATGCCTCTCTTCCTCTGCTATCGCTCTGATATTCAATTTGAATAGAAGAGAGGAGATTTCCTGCTTTAGTATGCGTGCCAAGTCACGGTTGCATCTGATTCCAGAATGCCATTGAAGGCAAGAGGTCTCATAGCGAACTGCAGTCTGTAGCACTTGGTAACAGTGGATAGGGTCCCAGACTTGACTGCGGATGCATGCTGGTTTTCTACTCTCTCAGCGAGCAGCACATGGGGAGGCACTCACCAGTGGCACATTGACGTCCACTGTGCTCCACCCAAGAAGGTACCAGCGCAGAACACCGAGTGTAACTGTCCACTGCACTTTTCTGCTGCTGGGGCGTTCCCCTCTAGGTCAGATGCCCCCACTCTCTCCAAGGGAATCCGCTGGGAGCAATTTTGAGGACAAATTTGAGGACACAACAGTTCACCTGACAGAAGACTGAATCCAAACATTACAATGTTGATTTTAGATTTACTCTACTTTTCGCCATATTTTGTTGTTTTAATAAGACTGCTAAGCTTAGGTTAACTGTTTTGAACTCCAAGCACAGATGGAACATTTGGAAATTAATTTGCTTAAGCATTTGCTTAAGCATTATCATACAAACCCAAACCCAATCATCCGGCCCAAGTCAAGCACTGAGTGTCTGGCTTTCACATGGAAATTCAGAGAAACAGATGGTAATTTTGGTGCGCATAGAAAATAATCATGCGTGCATTCAGGTGCGTGTTCCACAGTGAATTTCCTTCACAATAAGCAAAACAAACATTCTGTTCAGAACAACACAGGGTATGACGCCATGTCATCTCTTTACTGTACATCAAACATAGTAAACATTTACACTGTATATTACATGAGTTTTATGATATGGAAATGTGAAGTGTAAATTTGAACTCAAGGCTGTTCTGGAAGGGGAGATAGGCAAAGAATGGCCTTTTGGCAGACGCACGACCCGACCTGTTTCCAACATAGGTTTGTTAAGACAGAGACCAAAAACAAAAAGAAGGGAAAAATCTATACAGTTACATATAGCAATTTAGTTTTTGTTCAATATTATATTGATATTTGACTTGGAAGTATTGATTTGTAAATGTTCTAGCGCTAGCCTGCTGTACCTGTGCCAAAGCTTTTCATCCTATAATTCTCCATCTTGTTTTTACATAAATAGTGAGCCAAAATGTTTTCAGCACTTTTATTTCCCTGAATGATCTAAACTCATTTTCTCATGCTCTTTCTTGTCTCTTTGCAGCAGACATGTAGTGAGCAATATGTTTGAAACATCAAATCGCAATAAAATCGCGGTATCGAATCGCAATACATATAGAATAATGAGAATCGCAATACATGTCGTATCGGCACCTAATTATCATGATAATATCGTATCGTGAGGTCCCTGGCAATTCCCAGCTCAACTAATTTCCTGCAATTCTATGCCATGTTCTTATGCTATCTGAGTGACTCAAACATTATAACAAAATCAATGGGAGCCCAATGACATGAAATGTTTAGAATTTTAAATTCTACCTGACCGTGCAGTTTTTATTTTGGTGATTGTTCGTATTCAAAGACGGCTAATTATATTTTCTACATACATGTTTTTTGTATCTGTTTGTTAGTCAATCAAGTTAACACAGAACATTTTTACCATCCCGAAAAGTATCCCCCCACACTGCCAATGTTTAATATGCATCGACATGCACCTTGTGAATTAGTGTGTGTCTCACGGTGAGTTCCTAGAAAAACAAAACATTTCAATATACGCAACACCAATATCACCTGCGGCTTTGAGGCATTGGCTAGCAAATTATAAGAGAAAGGGTCCACCGCCGGCAGCACTTCCCTGCCTGTCTCCCTTTCTTACCCTCAGGGTGTGGCTGGGCGCATGCATGGGTGTGTGTGTGTGTGTGTGTGTGTGTGTGTGTGTGCATGTGCCTGTGTGTCTGTGTTTATGTGTGTGTGCTTTAAGTAGAGCCACAACACATTCGTCTGGTCGATTTAACAGTGTCCAGCCGGCTTGGTTGCTATGCAAAACCCTGTCATGGAACCAGGATAGCAGGATGTCAGCCTGCACCTGTTCATGCAAATTATGGCTCCCGGAGAGAGATGAGTTTGTGGTTCAGTCAAATCACTGCATGGGGCTGAAATAATTCAAGCCAAGCCGAGGGCGATGGAAAAGCTTGTTACAGTATCTCTCATATCTACTATAACAACTTGCTTGGTTTTTGTACAATTGTTGTGACAACCTCAAAACAACCTACACGACATGACCAAAAGTATTTGGACACCTGCTCATCGAACATCTCATTCCAAAATCATGGGAATTAATATGGAGTCGGTCCTCCCTTTGCTGCTATTACAGCCTCCACTTTTCTGGGAAGGCTTTCCACGAGATGTTGGAACATTGCTGCGGGGACTTGCTTCCAATTAGCTATTAGAGCTTTAGTGAGGTCGGGCACTGATGTTGGGTTGATTAGGCCTGGCTCGCAGTCTGCATTCCAATTCATCCCAAAAGTGTTCGATGGGTTTGAGGTCAGGGCTCTGTGCAAGCCAGTCAAGTTCTTCCACACCGATCTCGACAAACCATTTCTGCATGGACCTCACTTTTGCATTGTCATGCTGGAACAGGAAAGGGCCTGCCTCAAACTGTTGCCACAAAGTTGGAAGCACAGAATCGTCTAGAATGACTTTGTATGCTGTAGCATTAAAATCTCCCTTCACTGGAACTAAGGGGCCTAGCCTGAACCATGTAAAACAGCCCCAGGCCATTTATTCCTCCTCCACCAAACTTTATAGTTGGCACTATGCATTGGGGCAGGTAGTGTTCTCCTGGCCTCCGCCAAACCCAGATTCGTCCGTTGAACTGCCAGATGGTGAAGAGTGATTTATCACTCCAGAGAATGCATTTCAACTGCTCCAAAGTTCAATGGCGGCGAGCTTTACACCACTCCAGCCGACACTTGGCATTGCGCATGGTGATCTTAGGCTTGTGTGTGGCTGCTCGGCCATGGAAACCCATTTCATGAAGGTCCTGATGAACAGTTCTTGTGCTGACGTTGCTTCCAGAGGCCGTTTGGAACTCAGTATTGAGGGTTGCAACCGAAGACAGATGCTTTTTACACACTTCAGCACTCGGCGGTGCCATTCTGCGAGCTTGTGTGGCCTACCACTTCGCTGCTGAGCCGTTGTTGCTCCTAGACGTTTCCACATAACAAGAACAGCACTTACAGTGCACCGTGGAGGCTCCAGCAGGGCAGAAATTTGACAAATTTACTTGTTGGAAAGGTGGCATCTTTTGACGGTCCCACGTTGAAAGTCACTGAGCTCTTCAGTAAGGCCATTCTTCTGCCAATGTTTGTCTATGGAAATTGCATGGCTGTGTGCTCAATTTTATACACCTGTCAGCACCGGGTGTGGCTGAAATAGCTGAATCCACTAATTTGAAGGGGTGTCCACATACTTCTGTATATATAGTGTGTGTGTGGGTGATGTTGGCAACAAGGGTTGGGGACAATACTAATTGACCTCCTCCTGAAGTCCTTACCTACGACATGTCTACAGGTCTCTTAACTTGGTATGTGACAGCTAGCTTGGTGCGCTCTGTATATGTGTGTGTGTGTATACTGTATATATCCCATTGCAAACCCACCTTGGTATGTGACAGAGAAGCCCTGTGCTTGGTTGGTGTGGTCTGAGTAGAAGTAGAGGATGACAAAGTCTCCAGTGACGTTGACCAGGTCCTGGGGCGAGTTGCGGCCGTCGAACCGTGCTAACACCTGGGTGGTATAGCCATCCAGCATTTCCACCATGTCTGTCTGGTCCGAGATGTCGAAGAAGGTGAAGTTGAACAGGATCATGGAGGCTCCAGGTACCTAATAATAATGCAAATAGAAAAAAACTCATAGTACTTAATAATACATGATACTTACTACTTTCTGAAAGCCAAAGATGCTTTAGGCAATAGGCAACAAACAGAAAGGGTCCAACTGTAGTGCATTATATTACACCCTATCCCCAATATAACACATTACAGTTGGACCCCGGTCAAAAGTAGTGCACTGTAAAGTGGATAGGGTGCCATTTGATACGCAACCTAAGAAACGAGACACAATACCTGGACAGTCCAGTAGCAGACCCTCCCTGCCTCGTACTTATCAGGGAAGTCAGGGGAGTAGACCACCCCAGAGGGAGCAGAGTAGTTACCCCCGCACGCCCCAACACGAGCTGGAGGAGAGAAACAGAGAAAGATGATTCAACGAATAACAGTTCAGTTATTGAAGTTTGCATTTGCAAGTTTATAAGTCTCTCATACAACTTCACCCTCTTATATAACTAACCCCGTTGACTCCTATGTCTCAAGAGTTGTCAGAGACCTTTTCATATAGAAACTACATACAACAGACTCTCTCAATGATAGAGAGAGTGGAATGAAGAGTTTTCAACACAGAGAGGAAAGATGAGACTGGACTGAACAAGGAGTATTTCATCATCGTTGTAATTGTGTTGACTACAGCTGTGAAATCTGTGTCTCATTATCTAGCAGGTGTGTCTGCCATAAATGTTTGTGTAGCCTATTAGAAAGAGATTTAGCAGGCATTGTTTTGCCAAAAATCAGCAAATCATTTTACGGGGGAGAGATAGAACATTATGTTCACATGACTCTTCCAAAAAAGTGAGTTGGTGAGAGTGATGCAATCCTTTCATATTCTGTTCGGTTCTTTCACTTCTTTCCAACGTTGGTTCTGAGAGAACCATTCAATTGTTTGTGGTTTATTCACCATCACCAGTGTGGTGGAGCTTATGTGTTAAAAAAAATGCAAACTCCCCTTTTTACATATTAGGTGAAGCATCATAGATGTTATAAAGGGCTGACCAGTCTAGGGTCATTTTCACTAAAAGCCAAATGGAAGAAAACAGCCCAAAACTGTGAAGGACTACCTGAATATGTCCAATAAGAAACTCTTATTTGCACACGGGAAATAATGTCTATCGTTTGCAGCGATGTGCACTAATGAATACGACCCAGAGCAAATGATCTCCTACTCACTGTCGAAGATGATGACCCATCCATCTCCTCCACAGGGCTGGGTGTGGTCACCAAAACACACATGGTTGCACTCCATACTGGGTGCTTTGCCATGGTGATGCTGGTCCAGGTCGTTGCCACAGAAACAGGCGTAACCCGACTCCATCCCAGCTAGCTACAGAACAGAGAGAGACATGCAAATCAATCAATGATCATCAAATGTTAAGCTCAAATCAAACTTTATTTGTTTAGCACTTGTCTAAAGCTTCACAAGAGGGTAACTTAAAAGAAATGTAGTATAAAAGCCTTTGGATGAAGGCAAAGAAAGAAACCTCGAGAGGAAACAGAATTTAGAGAGAGCTGAACCTCCTTAACTCTGGATGGTAGAGTCAGACAACTTAATCAGAGATACTACTATATCATAAAATTGTATGTTAATAAGCATACTTTCAGAATGATTCCATAAAAATCCCCAAAATGACTGTTTTTTTTGTCCTAAAATAAAGTGATTTATGTGTCTAAAGCCATCAGGCGTTTGATGATAATAATATGGTGTGGTTGGGTTGAGTCCAGTGCTTTCGGAGAAACAGAACAGTCACCACTCCTTCATGCGTGCCAAATGGCACCCTATTCCCTATATACATATATATATGCCCTATGGGCCCTGGTCAAAAGTAGTGCAACTACATAGGAAATAGGGTGCAATGTTGGACGAATCCCCACACTGTCAGCAGTAATTAATTAGAGGGTGACTAGTTGAGTACGAACTCACATCAAAGACCTCAGTGTAGGGCTCAAATAAACTAGTCTGAAATAGCATCGGACCACTTAACCGTCATCTTTTAGTCAAAACATAGTAAACATTTCCGAAAGCCATGTTGCGTTGGGCTGTATTAGAATGAGAGACAGAATCACAGAATGCTTCCCAAATGGCACCCTCTTCCCTTAAAAGTGCACTACGTTTGACCAGGGCAAAGCAGTGCACTATAAAGGAAGGGAACACTAGTCTGCCATTTGGGACACACTCAGTCAAACCTCTTCAATCATCTTGACCTTTCCTTTCAGAATTCAGATCCAACCCAGTCGTACTCAGTGTGCAGGCAGAACACTGACTAAGAGCGCCATTGTCTCTCATTAAAAGAAGACCATTGTGTCATTTTCTTCCCATAAATGAATTCATATGAAGGTACCGCATCACTTCCCTTCATTCTGAACATTTTCTCATGAAGCTGGAATTTATGTAACTAGACTCCTCCGCCGCTAACCGAACCGACGTGAATGTGTTACATATTTATCAGATGAAAAAGAAAATGTACTTGAGAAAGGAAGACAAACGTGAAGTCCTCTGGTGACAGAGCAGAAAATTGTTTGCAGGGGGCATCTGAATCCCTGAATCACAAGTCACTGTCTGTGTCCCAAATGGCACCCTATTCCTTGTGGGCTCCCTATTCCTTGTGGGCCCTGGCCAAAAGTAGTGCACTATATAGGGAATAGAGTGCCATTTGGGACGTATCCACCGACTTACTGTCTGACTGACTTATGGTTGGATGTGGTTGTTTGTCATAGTGAAGTCAGAGAGCATCAATGCAGCGTTTTAAATGTGTATTAGAGACAATGACAATCAGAGGACGGACAGACGTTATGGTCTCAGGCTGTCGACACATAATGTCAGTGCCATCTGCGGAGCGGGACTGGAGGGACACACGCACACACACAGAGGGGGCCGACTGTCACTGCTCATCAGTGCAGACAGCGTCTGAGAGCTGGGTCTGACGCAGGGCCAACCGGACATGTTCACACCGAACATAAACACCTGCCATTGTTTACAACCATGGTCAGTACCCAAGACAATAGAAGGCCATCGAGTCTGTACATTCACAGCTGCCGGCGATGTTTCATCATCTGATGTGTCACTGAATTAATTTGAAATGCGAGGATAGTTATGGTCATAAATATAGAAATACAGTGTCTAGAACAGATGAAACAGGTTGGTGAACCAGATCTTGAAAGGCACCATAGTCCCTATAGTGCATTACTTTTGGGACACATCCATCTCTGTACTTTCTTACCTTGTATCTCTGTTTGCGGCAGAAGCTGATGCAGTTCTGGATGGTGAGTTTGTTGGAGGTCTCACTGCTCCCTGTCAGGGTGGGAGGGTCTCCACTGTCTTTGAAACAGCCCAGATTACCTGGCACTGGAGAAAACACAGCGAGGAGAGCAGGGGTTAGTCATGTATTTCTTAACGATGGGCACTTCAATACTAACAGGCACACACTGCATTATGCATTCACTACATTTCCCATGAAGCATTTGCATTGTGTTGTGATATGATGTAGTTCCTCTTAAGAGGCCCTTCTGTACGTCAAATCACACTTTGCATTAAACATTCACTATATTTCCCACAGAGGAAGCTGGTGGGAGGAGCTATAGGAGGATGAGGTCATTGTAATGGCTGGAAGGGAATCAATGGAAAGATATCAAACACATCAAACATAAGGAAACTACATGTTTGACTCTGTTCCATCGATTCCATTCCAGCCATTACAATGAGCCCGTCCTCCTATAGCTCCTCCCACTTGCCTCCACTTGTCCCCCATGATGCACCTGTGTGGTGTATTAGTCCTGTTTGAAACAACCAATCCCAGAGATCATTTACCATGAGGCTGGGCCATATGCCAGAACAGTGGTGGTGTGGGACTACACGTCCCACAATCCACCTGTGTCTCATAGAAGAGTGGTCTGAGGGGATCAGCATTTTTTTGTGGATCATATACTACACTTCCATAAACCACCTGTGTCTCATACACTAGGTGTCAACCCAAGACACAGAACATTGGCCCTCAGAGTCAGTCCTAGCCAGTCCTAGGTTGTAGTTCTGTAATAGAGCATTCGATCATACAGTATGTTTCCTGTAACCTGGTCTGTCATGTGGCTCTGTTGAATAGTGTTGTGTTTTATAAGGTGTGATTAACACTTCTTCTCCAATGGCTTGCCTGGCCCCACATGGCTGGCCTGGCTCCACACGCACAGGCACACTCACAGGCAGGCATGCACACGCACGCACACACAGATGCAGACACACACACTCCGGCGGACTGGGAACGCCATGAAACACGATGAGCTGCCCTCCCCCCCCCAAAAAAAGAAGCCATCTCCCCAGAATTCTCTGGCTGGCTTCAGTTTGAGATTGTTTTGTTAATTGTCACCAGACAAAAAGTTGGGCTTTGAAGAAAGGAGGAGGAGTGAGGAGAGAGGGAGGAGAGAGGGAGGAGGAGAGGAAGGGTGTCTGAGTCACAGTGAGAGGGGGTTGGAATCTAGAGTATGTCGATATCCGGGCAGGCTGGAAGTATCACTGCCATAGAGGGTAGGTAGCGTGTGTGAAACTGGCTGTGCGTGTTTGTGTGTGCGTATGCGTGTGCGTGAGAGGGAGAGGAACTGGCAGTAAGAGTGTACTTTCAGGGTTGTCACTGAGATAGCCGAGGAAAACTCAACTCCACAATGTATTTCACGCAATGGAGTTGAGCGGAGACGAGAGTGGGTGGACTGGAGCGCCAACGTCAAATAAAATGTAATGTCCTGTGTAATTGCGTGCTATTCTTTGGGTGCTGAAATCCGTAGTTTTTGATTTAAAAAAATGTGATGTCGGAGCTGTGAAGTACATTGTGGAGTTGAGTTTTACTTGGCTATCGCTGAGGGAGCTGTAGGGCAGTGTTTCCCAACCGGTCCTCAAGTACCCCTAACAGCACACATTTTTGTTGTAGCCCCAGACAAAAACACCTGATTCAACTTGTCAAGGGCTTGGTGATTAGTTGACAAGTAGGATCAGGTGTGCTTGTCAGGGGCCACAACAAAAAATATGTACTGTTAGGGGTACTTGAGAACTGGAGTTGGGAAACACTGCTGTAGGGTGTGTGTGTGTGTGTGTGTGTGTGTGTGTGTGTGTGTGTGTGTGTGTGTGTGTCTGCATGCTTGAGTGTACGTGCATTTATCACCCTAACTGTGCTAGACAGAGAGAAGTGGGTACAGTGGACGCGATGACCCCAGAATACCTCATAGTACAACAGCCTGGGGCTCTCTTTAAACATTGACGTGAGAGGAGAGAGAAGGTCTATTGAGACAGAGGTCAAATAGAAGCAGCAGACAGCTACTGCTGCAATATACATGGGCTGTGAAAGCACACTTCTGAGGACATGGTCTGGGAGAGAGGAGAGAGGCTGCCGCTATCCAGGGTGTTGGGTTGTAAGAAGTAAAGACAGCTTTTCTGTTCTCTGGAAGACAAATAGAGTATTCTTCACCCTAATCCACCGTGCATTCATTAAACACCGTGTAAGTAATAAAATGCATTATATTCCAGGTAAACCTCCAAGCCTGGACTAATACAAATAGTCGGATACAGAATCCTTTGTTTCATTATGATTCAAGTTGTATTACTTTTATTCGCATTTCAATGTATTAGAGAGAACAAAAGTAAAACACAATATCAAACTCATTTCTATTCCACCCCAAAGCTATTGTCTCAAATTGGAATTTGTGTCATCTAGCCACAAGCTAGAACAATGCCAGAGAGAGAGAGAGAGAGAGAGAGAGAGAGAGAGAGAGAGAGAGAGAGAGAGAGAGAGAGAGAGAGAGAGAGAGAGAGAGAGAGAGAGAGAGAGAGAGAGAGAGAGAGAGAGAGAGAGAGAGAGAGAGAGAGAGAGAGAGAGAGAGAACAGGGAGGTTTATCTGACTGTCAGGGCTGGTTTGAGGAACAACTCAGTGATATGACTGTTTAAAATCAAATCAACCTAAGGTGCCAACCAGGCAAATTTGAGGGCAAAATGTATGTGTGTATGTGTGCCATTTAGATGGTGCCTTTGAATGGGGTGTGGTACTAGGTGCCAGGAATGCCGGCCGAGAACTGCAATGCTCCTGGGGTTTTCACACTCAACAGTTTCCCTTGTGTATCAAGAATGGTCCACCACCCAAAGGACATTCAGCCAACTTGACACAACTGTGGGAAGTATTAGAGTCAACATGGGCCAGCATCCTTGTGGAACGCTTTCGACACCTTGTAGAGTCCATGCCCCAACGAATTGAGGCTGTTCTGAGGGCAAAGGGGGGTGCAACTCAATATTAGGAAGGTGTTCTTAATGTTTTGTACACTCAGTGTATAACTTTATACAAACAATACACTAAATTGGTACGATGTTTCAATACAGCTAAACTGTGTCATGTTAGAGAGAGAATGAGTTCAGAGAGTTCTAGAAGAGGCCTGTAGACATCTAGTTAGCGCACCCACACATTTTAACTGGTGCATGCTCACGTTCACGTTTTTTCCCCGGGGTGTTTTCTGCAGACAGACAGACAGACAGACAGACAGACAGACAGACAGACAGACAGACAGACAGACAGACAGACAGACAGACAGACAGACAGAGAGACAGAGAGAGAGAGAGAGAGAGAGAGAGAGAGAGACACACAGAGACACACACACACACAGAGACACAGAGAGAGGGAGGGAGAGGGAACATATTGTTGATTTGTATACTTCATATACAGTGCTTTGGCAACAGTGGCAACCACAAATTCATGCCAATAGAGCATGTATTGTACTGTATTGTATTGTATTGTATTGTATTGTATTGTATTATGAGAAAGACAGGGAGATTTGGAGGGAGCGAGAAAGAGAGAGGAGAGAGTGGACGAAGACCACACACGTGCGCTCCACAGTCCCGCTGCCTGCCTCGTCGGTGCCAATGTAAATGTTTTGGCTGACACAATAGCTCATCTATGTAAATAGCAGATGCCACAGATGCGTTGGTGTTTGCATAAGGACGAAACACGAGCAGGGCGAGGCCTTCTGGGAATCCCAAAAGAGGTTCAAAAGGCCAGTGCTGAACACTCGCTAACCAAGGACGCTTCCCGAATGGTGCCCTGTCCCCTTTCTAGTCCACTACTTTTGACCAGAACCCTGATTAAAAGTAGTACACTACATAGGAAATCGGGTGCCATTTGGGACATTAACCCAAATGTCCCGGACAAGGACAGGACAACGTTGCTACTCTACGCCCTGCTTCTCGCCCACGTTCTCTGACCGCAGTCCGACCACATTGTTGGCCGAAGGGCCACGACGGGATCAACAAAGTGCAGAGGAGAGAAAGGAGATGGGAGGCGACCATGGTGATGATGAGAGAGAGAGGGAGAGAGTGGAAGAGAGGAGACGACGACGGAGGACAGAGAGAGAGAGAGAGCAATCCCGAGTTTGAGGAGAGGAGCAGTGAAGAGGGAAGGAAAGGTTCCTCTCCTCTATAAATCACCAGGAATATCCCTCCTGTCTTCCTTTCCCTCTTTTTATCCTTTCTTTTCTTCTTTACAGTCATGTCAAAAAACAACTCTAGCTTTACGAGACGGTGAATACCTCTGTCTGGCTCATGTAGTGTGGCAGAGCGCACACACAGTTCAGCACACAGCGGCAGACTGGAGGAATTAGGAGGGAGATTAAGTGGCGAGTTAAAGACAAACATGACAGTAATGTGGATATTTGAAGTCTTGATTAGGTACTTCATACTCTCCAGGGTGAGGCAGGTAGAGGTTGGGACATGAGTTTAAGCAGCCCAGGTATTCTTCCAGCCACACTAAACCCCGTAAAAGTACGCAGGGCGTGACCCAGAGTTTAGTCTTTAGAGCGGTAAACACCTGGTGTGTACAGCAACACAAACACACACACGCACACAACCCAGTAAACATCTGGTGGTTTGTATAGCAACCTTCCTCCCCTGAGCTAAAGCTAACCCAGGCAGGTAGGTGCCACTTCAATAAGGCTTTCAAACAGCAGGGGATGCTACTACAGCCCCTTGGTTCTCTTTTGACAAGACGATTGCGGACGACTGTCAATTGGTCTGTCCTTGTCCTGTCATCCCAGCGGCAGCAGCTTCAACTGAAAGGAGGAGCGGCAACTCATGGATTGTGACTGTGTGTGTGTGTGTGTGTGTGTGTGTGTGTGTGTGTGTGTGTGTGTGTGTGTGTGTGTGTGTGTGTGTGTGTGTGTGTGTGTGTGTGTGATATAAGCCCTTAAATCACAGCTTTGCTCGCTCAGGAACTTGAGATGACAATGGAAGGCGGCAGAATTTTTCTGCTAACGTCGGCAATTATAGCAGAAATGCCTTAACAGAAGAAAAGGCCCTGAGCAAAGCATTGTTCGTCCGTTACATCTGCTTCACAGACGCAAGCCGCACAACCAGTACAAAATCTTTGCTTGTAATAAAATAAATACACACACACACACACACACACACACACTTCAAAGCCGTCAGTGGAATTTGGTTTAACAAGCCAGGGAGATGAGGGAAACAAGGTGTATGAAGGCAGCGGCAGCAATATCAGCCAGGCCAGACTGGAGAGAGGCCTGGGGAGAGCCAAGCAGGGGGAATCACATGAGTAGAGACACACACAGAATCATCACAACTTGCTGCCTCGGTTAGGAAGAGATCGCTTACCACACCCCAGGGTTCATTGCAGACAAAACAACAACAAAAACGGTCTGTCTGCAACAGGATAAGACACCTCTGGAGAAGGAGCAGACATCTAGACCAGAACTAAAAACATCAGTGGGGGGAGGGCCACAGCATGATAACAAACACCACAACATCAAACACACAGGGAGCGGCAGCAGGCTTTGGCAACACAGTGCACTTGGCAGCGGTGGCAGGCGAGCAGCTCTGTACACCTCCAGCCACATTCTCTCTCTGTATTAGTCTCTCTTCTTTCTCTCTCTCTCTCTCCTCTCCCTGTCTCTCCCCGACCAAACGTGTTGTGGTTACAGACATAAATTGCAATTACATCTGGAAAGAGAGAGAGAGAGAGAGAGAGAGAGAGAGAGAGAGAGAGAGAGAGAGGACTTTACATAAATGTAGTCTTAACTCCACGTGCCACACCGAGAACACACAGCCAGGGATATTTATACATGTGAGATGAGAGGAAAGGAGAAAGAGAGAGGCACAGAAAGAGACAGTGAGAGAGGAGGGCAATAAGAAGGCGATGACTTGTCAAAGGTTAATAAGCCAGCCTTTCTAAAGTCTTTCCAAACTAGCTGCCAAGTGCTAACGGCCTGCAGGACTCATTCATGAGGGGGAAAACATATCTGCAGCACACCAGTATTGACTCAACACCTCTCTCTTTATACAGTGTAAATGTCTCCATGGTCAATGTCTCAATGGCCACTCTCTGTGTATCGGCCTAAAGAATGCACAACGTTCCCACTCCGGGGGAACACAAAAGGTCAGTTTAGCAGCAACACACAACGCAACTCCCGATAAGGAGTCAGTCTGCCCACACAGATCATAAACGTTATCTACGGTCTTCAATGTCATTGTGTGGGCCATGCTAAGAGCGGACAGCGTGGGGTCACTTTAGCTTCTTAGCTAACGCTGTGGGTTCATTTACATCGAACTACGTGATGCCATAAAGAGAGAAGCTCATTAGCACTTCCTGGTTAGGAATGCTGTGATGTCACAAAGGGAGATGGAGATTTTAAAAACACCCCTGTCATAAAAGACTCTTCACTCACAGTCAGGCAATTTAAGATGCTCCTATTGGCTGGATCTCTACCTACCTACACTAATGTGTGTGTGTTTGTGTCTCAGTGCCCTACAGTAACACAGGAAGGTATTTTGGGGCTTGGACAGGATCCCAGAGGCCCATTAATGATGCCACCACCTTACCGACGGGTTGTCAACACCTTAACAACTCTCACACACACATGTACACAAGTACTAACGCGCACGCTCACGCACACACACACATCACCGCCTGGAACAGACTCATCTGTCTCTCCGGGAATGTTAAGTATCATGCACCAAGGAAATAATACTTATCACTGACTGTGTTTATAAGTTCTTCTCTCTCTCTTTCTCTCTCTCTCTTTCACTTTCTGTCTTTACCTCTGTTGATCTCTCTCCATTTCTCACACATGCTCGTTCTCATCTCTATGTCCTTATACATTTCTGTGTTTGTGAGTTTATTTCTCTGTATGTCTATATGAAGAGTTTATTTCCCAAAAACGCTATATCCATCATAAAAAAGAAAAATTGTGTGTGTAAAATATTACTGTTCTCAGATTTTCTATTCATAGATGCTATATATTCATTGTTTAACTGGAATGGAATGCTCGTATCCTGTATATTTGACTGGTATATGTGGTTGTCTCACATAGCTAGCAGTGTTGTAATACTTGAGTCCAGGACTCTGACTCGCCTTCTCGTGACTTGTATTTGCACGTGGACTGCATAGGCTACTATGACAGGCAGAATATTAGCAGCACTGGCTGCACAGAGCAGCAAGGGTTTTGTTCTCTAGCAGTGGGAAGGATGTGCCACACCTGGCATTTGCAGCCTACATCAGCTGGTGAGCTGCGGGAGAGCATGGTATGAGTGTAGGAGAGCATGGTATGAGTGTGGGAGAGCATGGTATAAGTGTGGGAGAGCATGGTATGAGTGTGGTATGAGTGTGGGAGAGCATGGTATAAGTGTGGGAGAGCATGGTATGAGTGTGGGAGAGCATGGTATGAGTGTGGGAGAGCATGGTATAAGTGTGGGAGAGCATGGTATAAGTGTGGGAGAGCATGGTATGAGTGTGGACAGACAGGCAGACAGGCACCGTTCCGGCTTCGCCTCCAATCATAGCCTCCAATCATAGGCTACACATCGAGCAATAGACTCAATAGACTCTCTTCCTTCCACCAGCCTACTAGTTAGCTTTGCCTGGTTAAGAAACACAAATTAGTTTACGAAATTGGTAACAATACTAGTATTGAGTTTAATGGTAAAACAACAGCCTAGCTATTTGTCTCCTTCCCCTTGAGTATAGAAAAGTACGCTGTCTTTGTCGTCTCGCTCTACCCTGCC
Source organism: Oncorhynchus masou masou (assembly GCF_036934945.1). Classification (NCBI taxonomy): domain Eukaryota; kingdom Metazoa; phylum Chordata; class Actinopteri; order Salmoniformes; family Salmonidae; genus Oncorhynchus; species Oncorhynchus masou. The sequence continues at coordinate 47,070,550 of NC_088212.1, forward strand.
ACTTTCCCCCAAATATCAGTGGGTGATGACAAAAAAGTAGCCGAGAGCCTAACTTAACATTCATTTATGTAGTAAATAAGTAGTGAAACACAGGTATTGAGTATAACTTGTGAGGTAGTGATTAATAGTAAATTTGTGGGTTTTGTTCATGAGGGAGTGGCGATATATTGCCATTTGGTTGCGACTAGAAAAAATTGCACAATAGATTTACATTTTAGCAGATGCTCTTATCCAGAGCAACTTACAGTAGTGAGTGCATACATTTTCATTCCGGTCCCCCGTGGGAATTGAACCCACAACTGTGGTGTTGCAAGCACCATGCACTACCAACTGAGCCACACAGGACAATAAGACCTATTATAAATTGAGGGACCCGTGACTCGACCATTGGTGACTTGGACTCGATTTGAACTTCAACGATAGGGACTCGTGACTCGACTTGGACTCAAGTACAGGGAACTTTGTGACTCGACTACAACACTGCTATCAAACACAACAGAGTCTGGGCTCCTTTAAAATGGGCCTAAAGACCTTTCCCTTTCAGGCTTTCTGTTGAGAGCTTTGCTCCTTGGTGTCCTTGTCCCTTGTAGCAGCTGTGGTCTTTGTGTCAGTTGCCCTGTTCAGTTGGTTCCATTTTCTGAATGACATTTTAGATGATTCTGTATAATGGAAAGCGAAATGTAACAAATAATAATAATACAATAATAACAATAATAATAATAATTATTATCTTAGGATGAATGCCCTTACTGTACGTCGCTCTGTACATGAGCATGCCAAATGACTAAAATGTCAAATGTACAGTTGAAGTCGGAAGTATACATACATACAAGTATACATACATCTTACACATACATTTAAACTCAATTCCTGACATGTATTCCTAGTAAAAATTCCCTGTCTTAGGTCAGTTAGGATCACCACTTTATTTTACGAATGTGAAATGTCAGAATAATAGTAGAGGGAATGATTTAGTTCAGCTTTTATTGCTTTCATCACATTCCCAGTGGGTCAGAAGTTTACATACACTCAATTAGTATTAGGTAGCATTGCCTTTAAATTGTTTAACTTGGGTCAAACGTTTTGGGTAGGCTTCCACAAGCTTCCCACAATAAGTTGGGTGAATTTTGGCCCATTCCTCCTGACAGAGCTGGTGTAACTGAGTCAGGTTTGTAGGCCTCCTTGCTTGCACATGCTTTTTCAGTTCTGCCCATACATTTTCTATAGGACTGAGGTCAGGGCTTTGTGATGGCCACTCCAATACCTTGACTTTGTTGTCCTTAAGCTATTTTGCCGCAACTTTGGAAGTATGCTTGGGGTCATTGTCCATTTGGAAGACCCATTTGCCACCAAGCTTTAACTTCATGAATGATGTCTTGAGATGTTGCTTCAATATATCCACATCATTTTCCCTTCCTCATGCCATCTATTTTGTGATGTGCACCAGTCCCTCCTGCAGCACAGCACCCCCACAACCTGATGCTGCCACCCCCGTGCTTCATGGTTGGGATGGTGTTCTTCAGCTTGCAAGCCTCCCCCTTTTTCCTCCAAAAATAACAATGGTCATTATGGCCAAGCAGTTTTATTTGTGTTTCATCAGACCAGAGGACATTTCTCCAAAAAGTATGATCTTTGGCCCCATGTGCAGTTGCAAAACGTAGTCTGGCTTTTTTATGGCGGTTTTGGAGCAGTGGCTTCTTCCTTGCTGAGTGGCCTTTCAGGTTATGCCGATATAGGACCTGTTTTACTGTGGATATAGATACTTTTGTACCTGTTTCCTCCATCATCTTCACAATGTCCTTTGCTGTTGTTCTGGGATTGATTTTCACTTTTCACACCAAAGTACATGAATCTCTAGGAGACAGAACGCGTCTCCTTCCTGAGCGGTATGACGGCAGCATGGTCCCATGGTGTTTATACTTGCATACTATTGTTTGTACAGATGAACTTGGTACCTTCAGGCATTTGGAAATTGCTCCCAAGAATGAATCAGACTTGTGGAGGTGTGTTTGATTTCGTTTGATTTCCCCATTATGTCAAGCAAAGAGGCACTGAGTTTGAAAGTAGGCCTTGAAATGCATCCACAGGTACACCTCTAATTGACTCAAATTATGTCAATTAGCCTATCAGAAGCTTCTAAAGCCATTACATAATTTTCTGGAATTTCCAAGCTGTTTAAAGGCACAGTCAACTTAGTGTATGTACACTTTGGACTCACTGGAATTGTGAAACAGTGAATTATAAGTGAAATAATCTGTCTGTAAACAGTTATTGGAAAAATTACTTGTGTCATGCACAGAGTAGATGTCCTAACCGACTTGCCAAAACTATAGTTTGTTAACAAGAAATGTGTGGAGTGGTTGAAAAATGAGTTTTAATGACTCCAACCTAAGTGTATGTAAACTTCCGACTTCAACTGTATATATATTTTTAAATATTGATGTCTCAAATTTATAATTTGTACATTTATTTATACAACATTTAGTTATTTGTTACATTTGACTGTGTATAACCCAGAAGTACTACTTATTTCTTTGAGAGTGAGGCGTTTATATATAACATTTAGCAAAAAAAACTTGACTATTTGTCTCTCTGAAATTAAACCACCAAGTGATTGATTTTAAACAAACAGAGTACATGTCTGTCATTGAACAACCATATAATGAAAAAACACACCAATTTATTTCATAATCTATTTAAACAGTAAATGACCAGCATTTCTGAAAATAGATATACAGTACCAGTCAAAACATTCAAGGGTTTTTCTTTATTTGAACTATTTTCTACTTAATAATAGTGAAACCGGATCCAACTATTAATAATAGAATAATAGTGAAGACAAAACTATGAAATAACACATATGGAATCATGTAGTAACCAAAAAAGTGTTAATCAAATCAAAATATATTTTATATTTTGGATTATTCTAAGTAGCCACTCAACCAGCTTCACCTGGAATGCTTTTCCAAACGTCTTGAAGGAGTTCCTACATATTCTGAGCAGTTGTTGGCTGCTTTACCTAACACTCTGTGGTCCAACTCATCCCAAACCATCTCAATTGGGTTGAGGTCGGGTGATTGTGGAGGCCAGGTCATCTGATACAGCACTTCATCACTCTTCTTCTTGGTCAAATAGCCCTTACACAGCCTGGAGGTGTGTTTTGGGTCATTGTCCTGCTGAAAAACAAATTATAGTCCCACTAAGCGCAAACTAGGTGGCATGCTGTATTGCTGCAGAATGCTGTGGAAGCCATGCTGGTTAAGTGTGCCTTGAATTCTAAATAAACTACCGACAGTGTAATCAACAAAGCACCACCACACCATTACACCTGCGGAGATCCTCCGTTCTACTTGCAACTCACAAAGACAGGGCGGTTTGAAACAAATAACTCAAATTTGGACTCATCAAAGCAAAGGACAGATATCCATGGGTCTAATGTCCATTGTACTTGTTTCTTGGCCCAAGCAAGTCTCTTCTTCTTATTAGTGTCCTTTAGTAGTGGTTTCATTGCAGCAATTCGACCATTAAGGGCGGCTGATTCACACAGTCTCCTCTGAACAGTTGAGGTTGAAATGTGTCTGTTACTTGAACTCTGTGAAGCATTTATTTGGGCTGCAATTTCTGAGGCTAGTAACTCTGCAGCAGATGTAAGTCTGGGTCTTCCTTTCCTTTGGCGGTCCTCATGAGAGCCAGTTTCATCATAGCGCTTGATGGTTCTTGCGACTGCACTTGAAGAAACTTTTAAAGTTCTTGACATTTTCCAGATTTGACTGACCTTCATGTCTTAAAGTAATGATGGACTGTTGTTTCTCTTTGCTTATTTGAGCTATTTCTTGCCATAATATGGACTTGGTCTTTGGTCTTTAACAAATAGGGCTATATTCTGTATGCCACTGCTATCTTGTCACAACACTACTGATTGGCTCAAGAAGGAAAGAAATTCAGCAAATGTACTTTTAACAAGGCACACCTGTTAATAGAAATGCATTTCAGGCGACTACCTCATGAAGCTGGTTGAGACAATGCCAAGATTGTGCAAAGCTGTCATCAAGGCAAAGGGTGGCTACTTTCAAGAATCTCAAATATAAAATATATTTGGATTTATTTAACACTTTTTTGGTTATTACATGATTCCATACGTGTTATTTCATAGTTGTGATGTCTACGCTATTATTCTACAATGTAGAAAATAGTAAAAAAAAAATAAAGAAAAACCCTTGAATGAGTAGGTTTGTCCAAACTTTTGACTGGTACTGTATAGTGTTCTGGAATGAAACTCCTCATACTCAGACTAAAACGTATAAAAACAGCTGAGTCTTATTAGGGTCAGGACAGCTCTGTTCTGCTCTGTTTTACTCCAGCATGATTTATGAGCAACAAAATTAAACAGAGAGAATATGCCATAACTCCCATAGGAAAAACGAGATGTGGAGACATTCTAGTTAGTGTTATTAAAGAGAGAGGGTGTTTCCTGCTTTATGTCTTTATGTGTGTCTGTGTGTTTTATTCTTGATCCAGGGCTTTAGACATCATAAATCCAGCCTGTTGTAAATGAGGCACAGCAACAAGGCTTTCATAAAACACATATTTTGTGTGTGTGTGTTTGTGCACCATAAAACACAGTGTGCTGAAGGGGGGTTATTGGTGGTTATGGCAGTGAAACAGGTCTCAGTAAGACAATAGGCAGCTGATTTTTAAACAGAATGTTGTTTTTATTTTACCCCGGCCTTCTTTGCTTTTACTACTCCCCGGGGATGAAGGTGTCACCCCTCTGGTGTAGAAGGGGGAGATTTTGAGGGTCTGTGTATACGCATGTGTTTCTGTATGTGTGTGTGTGTGTGTGTGTGTGTGTGTGTGTGTGTGTGTGTGTGTGTGTGTGTGTGTGTGTGTGTGTGTGTGTGTGTGTGTGTGTGTGTGTGTGTGTGTGTGTGTGTGTGTGTGTGTGTGTGTGTGTGTGTGTGTGCAAAGAAAAAGCCATATCTCTGTCCAGTGTCTGTGTCCTTTTGCCCATCTTGATCTTTTATTTTTATTGGCCAGTCTGAGATATGGCTTTTTCTTTGCAACTCTGCCTAGAAGGCAGAGGAGTCGCCTCGTCACTGTTGACGTTGAGACTGTTGTTTTGCGGGTACTTTTTAATGAAGCTGCCAGTTGAGGACCTGTGAGGTGTCTGTTTCTCAAACTAGACACTCTAATGTACTTGTTCTCCTGCTCAGTTGTGCATCGGGGCCTCCCACTCCTCTTTCTATTCTGGTTAGAGACAGTTTGCACTGTTCTGTGAAGGGAGTAGAACACAGCGTTGTACGAGATCTTCAGTTTCTTGGCAATTTCTCACGTGGAATTGCTTTCATTTCTCAGAACAAGAATAGACTGACGAGTTACAGAAGAAAGTTATTTGTTTCTGGCCATTTTGAGCCTGTAATCGAAATGCTGATGCTCCAGATACTCAACTAGTCTAAAGAAGGTCAGATGTATTGCTTCTTTAATCAGAACAAGAGTTTTCAGCTGTGCTAACATAATAGCAAAAGGGTTTTCTAATGTTCAATAAGCCTTTTTAAATGATAAACTTGGATTAGCTAACACAACGTGCCATTGGAACACAGGAGTGATCGTTGCTGATAATGGGTCTCTGTAACGGCTTTTGTCTGGTGAAGGAGAAGCGGACAAATGCAGCGTGGTATTTTTGATACATGTTTAATGACGATGAAAAAACGAACAATACAAAAACAACAAATGGAACGTGAAAACCTATACAGCCTATCTGGTTACAACAAACACAGAGACAGGAACAATCACCCACGAAATACTCAAAGAATATGGCTGCCTAAATATGGTTCCCAATCAGAGACAACGATAATCACCTGCCTCTGATTGAGAACCACCTCAGGCAGCCATAGACTATGCTAGACACCCCCAAGACAAAACACACCACAATAAACCCATGTCACACCCTGGCCTGACCAAATAAATGAAGACAAACACAATATACTTCGACCAGGGCGTGACAGTCTCTGTACACTTAGGTAGATATTCCATAAAACATCTGCCGTTTCCAGCTACAATAGTCTTTCACAACATTAACTATGTCTACACTGTATTTCCGATCAATTTTATGTTATTTTAATGGACAATTTTTTTACATTTTCTCTTAAAAACAAGGACATTTCAACGGTAGTGTAGGTAGGGGTAAAGTGACTAGGCAACAGGATAGATAATAAACAGTAGCAGGAGTGTATGTGATGAGTCAATGCAGATAGTTTGGGTAGCTATTTGGTTAACTTTTTAGTGTTCTTATTTATTTATTTATTTTATTTGACCTTTATTTAACTAGGCAAGTCAGTTAAGAACAAATTCTTATTTTCAATGAAGGCTTAGGAACTGCAGGTTAACTGCCTGTTCAGGGGCAGAACGACAGATTTGTACCTTGTCAGCTCAGGGGTTTGAACTAGCAACCTTGCGGTTACTAGTCCACCACTCTAACCACTAGGCTACCCTGTCACCCCATGGCTTGGGGATAGAAGCTTTTCAGGGTCCTGTTGGTTCCAGTCTCGGTGCATTGGTTCTGCTTGCCATGCGGTAGCAGAGAGAACAGTCTGTGACTTGGGTAGCTGTACTGTTTGACGATTTTTAGGGGCTTCCTCTGACACCGCTTGGTATAGAGGTTCTGGATGGTAGGGAGCTCAGCCCCAGTGATGAACTGGGCCGTATGCACTACCCTCTGTAGCGCCTTGCGGTTGATGCCAAGCAGTTGCAATACGAAGCGGTGATGCAGCCAGTCAAGATAGTCTCAATGGTGCAGCTATAGATTTTTTGGAAGATCTGTGGGCCCATGTCAAGTCTTTTCAGCCTCCTGTGGTGGAAGAGGCATTGTCGTGCCTTCTTCACGACTGTGTTGATGTGTGTGGACCATGTTAATTCCTTAGTGATGTGGTCACCAAGGAACTTGAAGCTCTCGACACACTCTACTACAGCCCAATCGATGTGGTTGGGGGCGTGCTCGGCCCTCTGTTTCCTGTAGTCCACAATCAGCTCACTGCCCTCCTATCTATAGGCGGTCTATCAGGCATACCACTCTCGTTTCGTCAACAAACGTAATGTTGGTGTTGGAGTCGTACTTCACCACGCAGTCGTGTGTAAACAGGAGGGGATTAAGTATGCACCCCTGAGGGGCCCCCGTGTTAAGGGTCAGCATGGCAGATGTGTTGTTGCCTACCCTCACCACCTGGGGGCGGCCCGTCAGGAAGTCCAGGATCCAGTTGCAGAGGTAGGTGTTCGGTCCCAGTGTCCTGAGCTTAGTGATTTGCTTTAACAGATTGCCTCATCTGTGGATCTGTTGGGGCGGTATGCATAATTGGAGTGGGTCCAGGGTGTTTGGGATGATGGTGTTGACGTGAGCCATGATCAGCCTTTCAAAGTATTTTATGGCTACAGATGTGAGTGCTGCGGGGCGATAGTCATTTAAACAGTTTACCTTGGCGTTCTTAGCCACAGGGACTATGGTGGTCTGCTTGTAAAATGTAGGTATTACAGACTGAGTCAGGGAGAGGTTGAAAATGTCAGTGAAGACCCCCGCCAGCTGGTCAGCGCATGCTCTTAGTAAACCTGTAATCCGTCTGGCCCTCTGTGTATGTCTGTGTGTGCTTGCTGCATGTGTATGTCTGTGTGTGTGTGTTCGTGCATGGTGCATGGTGCATTGTGTGTGTCTGCCTGCCTGCCTAATCTGTTTGTGTGTGTGTGTGTGTGTGTGTGTGTGTGTGTGTGTGTGTGTGTTGGCTAGACGTGCTACAACACGACAGAGAGATAGAAGACAGAGGAGATCAATGCGTTTGCCTGAGGGCCCCTACCAGAAGAAGCTAATTAAAGGAAGAGAACAGAACACAACTCTGTTCTAAATTAATAATTAGAGGGCTTTCTGTGTGCCTGACTGAACCCAGGGAACAAAGGAGAGAACATTTAAAATGGCCGCTGTGCCATGCACACACGTATACACCATAGACGTTAAGAACCAGTAGATAGTAATAGCGCTGATGTCACCCATGTATTCCTATGGACAACTCCCAATAGCGCATGAAGCCGGAAGTTTTGGAATTTGAAGCATGCCATATTGCTGAATGGGGCTGAATGGCACAAAAAAAAATGATAATGATTGTGGTGAAAGTAGCTGTAACCGGCAAAGGCTCATTGTCGATGTAGTTGTTTTCACCCTGTCAACCTTAATGTCTATGGCATGAGGTTGCGAGACGACTCTTAGCCTGCCGGCCCGTAATTGGTCTGTGTCAGCAGGTGGTCCTGTCTGACGACAAATGTAGTAGTCAGAATTGATCACTATTTAATGAAATGTCTCGATTTGTAGACAATTTTTTTAAACTCCATGTGGGGATCGATCATAATAAACACGTTTTAGAGGCCAAAACAGCCATCTAAAAATGTTTTTTTTTTTGTGTACGTTCTGCCGATCGTACATAGGCTTTTCTAGGGGACAGACGAATACACAGCACTTGCACGCACGCACACACTGCAGTATGTGTCCTGGGGAGATAGGCTTCTGTTTCATCGGCGGATCCGATGGAGATGAAAAGCATGGCTTTCCTAAATGTCTGTCTGCCCCTGTGGGGTTCTTTCAGAAGCGCTTGAATGATTTATGATTTTAGTAGGATCCCCATTAGCCGACGCCAATGGCGACAGCTCGTCTTCCTGCAGTCCGACACATAACAGACCCCAGGAAGGCTAGCTCTTCAATTCATCATTATCCTCTTTCAAAGTGAACAACGTGTCTTTCGTGATTTTAATAACTGTGACAGCAGGTTGCTTTAGCTACCGTTTAGACCACAGGGAAGTTCTCATACGTCCTGGTGTGTGTGTGTGTGTGTGTGTGTGGGTGTGTGTGTTCCAATGTAAACGGCACAGTGGATTGTGTAGAATAGCATGCGAAAAGACGTCTGTCAAGACTATATTTAAGAAATTCAGATGATTCTTATCTCTTCAATATTCTTTGATGGGCTCTTCCCATTTGACCCAAGAAGAAGACCATGTGAGCCAGGAGACATCGAGGGTGACATGTCTTTAACAGAAAAAGCAGACAACAGAATGTCATTCTTGACGGTCTCATTCCCATAGGACATCTGGCCCTCTTGGCCTGGACATTCCCTAACTTAAGTCCTTACTGACATTTTGAACGGGACTGTTTGTGTGTGTGACTCAGTACGCTGTAATAGCGGATGTAAAACCCCATTTCCCTCCTCTCAGGTCATACATAAACCGGTCTACGTGCCAGCATAGCATGTGTTCCCTGTCTAGGTTCTGTCTCAACTGAACTATTCTGTGTGGATTGAGTCCTAATTCACAAGAATACATTACTCACAGAGCAGGTTCATTTATCAATGAGGATAATAATGGTGGTTCCTCTATATACACTGTATATATACTACAGTATCCCATACAAGCTATCCCCATATCCCATACAAGCCATCCCCATATCCCATACAAGCTCTCCCATATAAGCTATCCCATATCCCATATAAGCTATCCCATATCCCATTCAAGCTATTCCATAGTCTATATGCATTTTGTCTGGACTTGGCTTTGCTCTGATGATTCCTATGTAAGAGGGTCACCATGCTACAGTATTTCTCTTCTCTTGTTTCTTGAGACAAAGGTTTGATAACAAGCGTCTATTTGTTTCTATTAAAGGCCAGTCTGTATAACTACCTCTCCTTGACATCAATCCATTTAATTCCCTAATGACAATGACCCTATTTAGACTATGTAACAGAGAAAGACAGAAAGGGAGAAAGAGAGAAATACTAATCTACCAAGTGATTCTCTCTTGTTTTTGTCCCGTTCCTCCGTCCCCTCCACTTCCCCCCTAGGGATACGAAAAGCTTGTTTGTACCTGTGTGCAGGCATTTACCCCCAGGGGTAATGTGGGTGGAGTTGTGAGAGGTCAGGGGTCATTGAGACCCAACAAAGAGTTTACTCATTGGAGAGGGGTTTGGAACAGACAGGTGAGAGGGGCAGCTTATACTGACAGACAGGCGTCAGGGCTGAGACAGAGATTAGTCATACAGACACATTCACACACAGGCATGCACGCACACAGACACACACTCTTGCTCACATGCACATTTGTGTGTGCGTGCGTGTGCGTGTGCGTGTGTATGTGTGTGTGTAAAGGGGTGGAGAGGATGAGACCACCTACCATAGACTTTCATCTGTCTCTAACAGGAGTGACCATGATGAGAATAACGACCACAATAACACAACTTGAAAGTCTCTCTGGTTTAAACAACAAACCAGGTATGTCTGTGTGTGTTGAAAACATACTGCCTTTTATCTACAGTACAGCAGTATTTTGCCACTACATATTTGGTATTTAGTCAGGATCATTACGAGATGATAATAGGCTTCAAAATACGTTTTCCCCATATTCTCTGTACTAGATGCCCTGGAAAAAAACAGACAATCAGATGACCACAGTTGCATTAAATCATCTATCGGTGGGGAGGGGATGTATAAAAAAACTCCTTAAGCCACTGAGCCGCCCGCGTCTCACTTTCACCCCCCACAATGGCGCCATTGAGCTGCCAGAACAATGGTCCCTGTGCTCTCCTGGGCCTGGAATGGCTGGTCAGTTACACGAAGGGCCTGAATGGAGGGAGAGTTCTCAGTCTCAGGTGTCCTATGTGAACAGTCTTACTCCTACTGAGGGGAGATGATATGACTTTGACTCTCACCTGAACTGTTTAACTCTCCAGCTCCGGAGTGAAGTTTCCCCTAGCACCTAAATACAGATCTAGGATCAGCTTCCCCTCACCCAATCCTAACCTTAACCATTAGTGGGGGAAACTGACCCCAGATCAGCGTCTAGGGGACACTTCAACCTACACCAACTCTGCAGGTGGAGCAAGATGGCAACTGATTAAAAAACTGGGTTGTTTTTACCTAACTTGGTTGAATGCATTGATTGTCGCTCTGGTTAAAGAGAAAAGGATTCAAATGTCAAATATATTACCATGCAACACTGACCACATGACACGACCACAGACAAACTCCAGGGACGAGTGATATATTGCAACCAAGGGATCATATATCGCATCATAACCTTTCCTTTATAGCATAATAAAACAGAAAATATATGTAGCGTAATAATAAATCAATGGACCATCTCATAAAAACAGATAGCGTGGTATGACGGTGTGGAAGTATTTCTGATAACAGAATCAGTGATCACACTTTGAAGTGCACCAGGTAGCATCAGGCTTCACCCCTGTCCTCCCGAATCAATCACGACTAACACTCTTCAGCTACTGTCTTTACTTTGAACTTCAATGCACAGAGCAAACATGTACATTAGCATATCCTCTGTCTGATGAAGGCCTCTGCATAGACCAAAATGACCTCACTGTACGAAATGACCTCACTGTACAAAATGACCTCACTGTACGAAATGACCTCACTGTACGAAATGACCTCACTGTACGTTTTTTAAACTTGATTTATAATACATATTTATTTTTATAATACACATTTCAGGTGTAACAGGAAAAGGCAGCTTTAAGTTTTACCTCGCTCCTCTAATCAATCACAAATAAGATCCTTGAGGGACTTGACTTTGAACTTACACCAGGTAAGTTTGTTTGGATATCCTCTAATGATTTGCTTGACATGTCAACTACACTAAAGAATTAATGTATAGCATATACTTTTAGCATATTGGCTATTCTCCACAGTTCAATTGTCCCTGGGTGGAATAATATGTTTATGAAGTATACATATGAGTCATGGGATTATCCCTTCTTTGAACTGAAAATGTAAACATGCTGTAAAGAACAAATTGTTGGTGTTGAGTGCAGCAGAGAAAACTGAGAGGCTGTATCTGAAGATAGGAATGCACAGTAGTGACACACAGAGCCTGTTTTTCCTGATCATATGGCTGGTTGTTGAGAGATGAGCTCTTCGCCTCACTCCCTTCAATGTCTCAAAGTCCCTTTGTTTTTTAGAGAACGCTCAAGGAGTACAGTGTGTGTGTGTGTGTGTGTGTGTGTGCGTGTGCGCGTCTGTGCGTGCGTGTGTGTGTGTGTGTGTGTGTGTGCGTGCGTGCGTGTGCGTCTGTGTGTGTGTGTGTGTGTGTGTGTGTGTGTGTGTGTGTGTGTGTGTGTGTGTGTGTGTGTGTGTGTGTGTGTGCGTGCATGTGCGTGCTTCAGAGAAGGCTCCAGGACTTTAGTTCCCGGAGCCCTCCCCTTGACACCGCCAGAAAGCTCTTCGATCTGTGTCATTCTCAGACAGATGGAAGAGGGAAAGTGGTGGGGTGACTTCATCAAGTAAATGCACAAATGCTTCATTTGTAAATGATATCTGCGTTGGAGTGTGCCCCTGGCTATCTGTAAATTTAAAAAAATATCAAGAACATTGTGCCGTTTGGTTTGCTTACTATAAGATTGTTCTTTTAGGTATATTTAAAACCAAATACTTTTAGACTTAGTAGTATTTTACCAGGTGACTTACACTTTTACACTTTTTTTCATTTTCTATTAAAGTACAGCTACTTTATTTATACTCAAGTATAACAATTGGGTACTTTCTCCACCACTGAATATTCTATAACTACAAAATGTTTCTGAAAAACACACCTGCAAAAAGGTGAAAGGTCACAACAGACTCAAGGTAGTGGGACAGGAATGTTTCTGCAACATCCTACTATGAGGATAGGCCTACAGCTTTTTTTTTGCCACCAAGGGTTCTATTGGCGCAGGCCTGGCTCAGGGTAGAGTGGGCTTGGCCCTATTGTAAGTTTGGCTGTGGGGGTTTACAGGGATTTATCTGGTACATTCCCCACACCTCATTAACCACTGGTGATCTCTCACAGAACACCATTACACCCCATTCTTCCCTTCCTCCTCTTCCCTAACCCTCCCAGCCAGCCCCAAGAATGTAGTAGGCAGGAGGGGATAGGGAGAGAGAGAGACTGTGGCCACTGCTCCTCTGTGTGACTCAAGCCTACTCCTCTCAGTCTTCAGCTGTCCTCTCAGTCTTCAGCTGTCCTCTCAGTCTTACATTTACATTTACATTTAAGTCATTTAGCAGACGCTCTTATCCAGAGCGACTTACAAATTGGTGAATTCACCTTCTGACATCCAGTGGAACAGCCACTTTACAATAGTGCATCGTCTTCAGCTGTCCTCTCAGTCTTCAGCTGTACTCTCAGCCCTGGAGGCCAAATGACTAAAGGACCCATCAACCCATCCAACAATGCTTGGGTTGCTGAAAAGGCAGTGCGTGTGTGTACTTTAGGTGTCTACCTCTCTCTTTCTCGTTCGACTGACCTATTTCACACAAGTGTCCATATATCCATGAGTGTCTGGACCAGAGCGATCCCATGCCCTTTGTGTCAGAGCGGAACAGTCCGACCCTCCCATCCATCCACCCATTCCCCTGGCTGGAGTGAGAACTAAGCTGATTACTTATCTTAGGGAAATTGAGGCCAGCCTTTGTTGCAGTGCAGATGGGTGGCTGGGTCACCATAGTGCTCCCTGCCTCCATGCATATTTTGTCTGTTGTCTTCCGGGCTGGACTGGTGCAGCCAGCCTGTCCTGTAACCTACCCCTGTGCCGTGTGTGTGTGTTCCACCTCTTCTGCCTGCTTCGAGCATTGCCTATATTGAATGCAGATCTACACACACCCTCCCTGCTCCCCTTTCTGCTCTGGCATTATAGATAGATAGACACACTGTGTTACTGAATAAAGAGACAATTGAGATAAAGAAAGGAAGGGAAGGGCTCTGAGCGAGGCATCTACAATGAAGACAGATGAGAACGTGCCTGTTCTGTCTTGAGGAGACAGTTCTGCCTCAAGGGCATCCAGCGAGAAGAGAGTGCGTTCTAGAACACGAAACCAAGTCGTCTGATCTTATTGTGAAACCACAGTCGCCACATGGTTCTGCCTGCCTTCACCTCCAGCCATGCCCTTTCTCAATGTGTTCTTCTGCATCTAAAAGGCAGCTGCCAAGTGAAAGAAAGAACACACTTTCTGTCAGTGTCTTCTCACAAGATCATGACAAACAACGAGAGCCTCAAAGCTCCTGTGGTGTTTCAGAAAGGGATCTGGGTCGTCTGCGTTCCCTTTTGTCTGTTTTGGTGGTCTGTCTGTGTTTTGGTTGGTCTTCATGTGGTCTGTCTGTGTTTTGGTTGGTCTGCATTTTGTTTTGGTTGGTCTGCATTTGTTTTGGTAATCAGTGGCTGTGTTGGAGGAGGTGTGTTCTTCACCTCTGCTAGGCAATTAGCAATTAGTGTTAGTACTTCAGTCTCCCCTGGTTTCTCAGCGGCGCTCGTTCCAGTGGCGGTCTCGGCTGCAAAACTAATACCATCACCGAAACAAAGAAGGTTCTTCGAGGAAGGAAGGCTCAACACAACTCTCTCCCTTGAGTATCTTACCTGGTTACTTTCGGATGATCTAATTTTGCTCATTTGTAGCTTTGGCAACAATTTGTGTGTTTTCTATACCTGTTCGCGCCTCTCCCTGTAGGCCTTTACAGACACTTCCCACCACTTGGCTCCAACCCTTCTAATTCCGTGTACCCTGCGGGCACAACCCATGTGGAATTCCGGGTCTCTGGCAACGTTTGGAGCTGCCGATCTGCGGTCAAGAATGCCAAGATCATCTCAGCCCATGCTGCCCTTCAGTCCCTAGACTTTTTGTCCCTGGCGGAGACATCCACAGAAGACCGCTACGTCTGCTGTTTTCTCTTCATCTGACTACGTTTTCTGTCAAATTCTAAGAGCATGTGGTTGTCGCAGTGGTGGCACTGTGCTACTAATTTCTCCAAACTGGAGATTTTCTCTTCTCCTTCTCTCACCTGTCCATCTCCTCATTTGAATTCCGTGCTGTCACTGTCACTTGTCCACTCGAGCTTAAAATTGTTGTCACCTATCGCTCACCAGGTGTCCGTGGAGAGTTCCTCAATGATCTTGACACCTTGATAAGCTTCATACTTGTCGACATCAACACCCGATGTCAGGCTTCAATTCATGTCTTTCCAACTCTTTTTCTCCTTCCAGCTGCTTTTCACCTCACCCTTTCCCAATCCCCATCCAACTCACAAGGCAGGCAATACGCTTGACCTCATCTTTACTAAAGGCTTTTTGCCTACTAAACACACTGCAACCCCCCGCCTGGTCTCTGATCACTATTTAGTTTCCTTTTCTGTCTCCCTTTCCTCCAATCCTAGCCCCTCAGCCCCTACCCAAATGGTCATGCGCCATCGCAATCTTTGCTCTCCTCACTCCTCCCTCTCTGCGGATGACTTTCTCAACCACTTTGAAAAGAAGGTTGACGACATCCGCTCCTCATTCACTTAGACTATTGAGTCTACTGGTCCCACTCACACAGAACTACCCTACACCTCGACCTGAAATCCTGCGACTAGTGAGGTCTGGCTGTCCGACAACCTGCCCGCTCAACCCCATCCACTCCCTTCTCGAGACCATCACTGGATACCTTATCCCATTCCTCACTTCCCTCATCACCTCATCCCTGAACACTGGCTGCATCCCCTCTGACTTCAAAATGGCCCGAGACCCTCCCCTTCCCAAGAAACCAACACTTGACTTATCTGACGTAAAACTGTAGACCTGCATCCCTTTCTTTTCTTTCCAAAACAATTGAGCGTGCTGTCTCTGATCAACTCTCTCGTTATCTCCGTCAAAATAATCTTATTGACCCTAACCAGTCAGGCTTCAAGACGGGTCACTCAACTGAGACTGCTGTTCTATGTTTCACAGAGGCGAGCCACACTACCAAAGCTGACTCTCTCTCCTCTGTTCTCATTATCCTAGATCTATCTGCTGCCTTTGCAACTGTGAACCATCAGATCCTCCTCTCCTCCCTCTCAGGGTTGGGTGTCTCAGACTCTGCACACTCTTGGATTTCATCCTACCTGGCAGCCCGCTCCTACCAGGTGACGTGGAGAGGATATGTGTCTGACCCACGTACTCTCATTACTGGTGTCCCCCAGGGCTCGGTTCTAGGCCCTCTCCTCTTCTCTCTATACACTAAGTCACCCGGCTCTGTCATATCCTCACATGGTCTCTCCTATCATTGCTATGCAGATGACTACTTTTCTCCTTCCCCCTTTTGACACCCAGGTGGTGACACACATCTCTGCGTACCTGGCAGATATCTCAGTTTAGACGTCGGCCCACAACATCAAGCTCAACCCGACAAGACTGAGCTGCTCTTCCTACCGGAAAAGGCCTGCCCGCTCCATCACGGTTGACAACTCCACAGTGTGCGAAGAACCTTGGCGTGACTCTGGACAAAACCCTGTCGTTCTCTGCAAACCTCAAAGCAGTGACTCGCTTCTGCAGCATGCTCTAGAACATCCATAGAGTACAACCCTACCTCACACAGGAAGCGACACAGGTCCTACTCCAGGCCCTTGTCATCTCCTGTCTGGACTACTGCAACTCGCTGTTGGCTGGGCTCCCCGCTTGTACCATCATACCCTGCAACTTATCCATAACTCTGCAGCCCGCCTGGTTTTCAATCTTCTGAAGTTCTCCCATGTCAATCCGCTACTCCGCACACTCCACTGGTTCACTAAGGCTCTGTCTGTATCTGACAGGATTGATCAGTAAGTCATCCCACTGTGCCCTGTTATCTAGGGTCACGCCAGCTTGGCGGGCAGTGGCTCCACCTCGTTAGTTTTGTGTCCAGGCTGGTCACGTGAGGTCAATGAAATTAGGGAAGAACTCTGATTTTAGTATTCTTAAGTAGTTTGTTGTATAGGTCTGAAATAGGCATTGGTACTGTAAGAGTGTGGAACTTCATACGAGGTCAAACAGGCCTGTCAAGATCTATTATGTGACATTTGTTTACACTGGCAGTGTCAAATGACACTGGTTATAATTGGTTATATGTTAAGTTATGTATCCAGTAGGTCTCTGAGGTCCACTGGTACTGGCTTTTTAACTATCTCAAAGCCTAGGACCAAGAGGCATGGAGAGGCAGCCTTTAGTTACTATGCTCCCAGCCACTGGAATAGCCTCCCAGAGGCTACCGTTCAAAGGTTTGGGGTCACTTAGAAATGTCCTTGTTTTTGAAAGACAAGCACATTTTTTGTCCATTAAAATAACATCAACTTGATCAGAAATACAGTGTAGACATTGTTAATGTTGTAAATGACTATGGTAGCTGGAAATGGCAGATTTTTAAAAATGGATATCTACATAGGCGTACAGGGGCCATTATCAGCAACCATCACTCCTGTGTTCCAATGGCACGTTGTGTTAGCTAATCCAAGTTTATCATTTTAAAAGGCTAATTGATCATTAGAAAACCATTTTGCAATGATGTTTGCACAGCTGAAAACTGTTGTTCTGATTAAAGAAGCAATAAAACTGGCCTTCTTTAGACTCGTTGAATATCTGGAGCATCAGCATTTGTGGGTTCGATTACAGGCTCAAAATGGCCAGAAACAAAGAACTTTCTTCTGAAACTCGTCAGTCTATTCTTGTTCTGAGAAATGAAGGCTATTCCATGCGAGAAATTGCCAAGAAACTGAAGATCTTGTACAACGCTCTGTACTACTCCCTTCACAGAACAGCGCAAACGGTCTCTAACCAGAATAGAAAGAGGAGTGGGAGGCCCCGGTGCACAATTGAGCAAGAGGACAAGTACATTAGAGTGTCTAGTTTCAGAAACAGGCGCCTCACAAGTCCTCAACTGGCAGCTTCATTAAATAGTACCCGCAAAACACCAGTCTCTACATCAACAGTGACGAGGCGATTCCGGGATGCTGGCCTTCTAGGCAGAGTTGCAAAGAAAAAGCCATATCTCAAACTGGCCAAAAAAAGAAAAGATTAACATGGGAAAGATAACACAGACACTGGACAGACGAACTCTGCCTGGCCAGCACCCCGGGGTCGCCTCTTCACTGTTGACGTTGCGACTGGTATCTTAAAACACACCTTTTTAACTTTGTTTATCCTTAGGGGGATTTTTTAGACGTTGAGTTTTTATTATTATATTATTTTTTATTCGCTTATGTTTGTAAATATTTCAGTTTTTTTTTTTTTTTTTCCCTGTGAAGCACATTGTGTTGCATTCCATGTCTGGAATGTGCTGTTTAAATAATGCCTAATTTGATAATGTGGTTTAAGTTAGAAACATAAAGAATGGGAGTGTTTTCAGCCCAGAGCATTGACACACATCACAGTCGAGTCTAGTAGCACTGACTGTGTGTTCGTTCAGGTCAAGTCCAGTCTGTGATTGAGTTGACTGGTTGATGCATTAGGCCCAGTTTCTCCCTCTCGCTCCCTGTCCCTCCCATCAATCAGGTAATACCACAGCGGTTCATTCTCCCAGCCAGTGATAAAGGAAGGGAGGAGGGTGTAACGTATGTGGTGATGAGACTGTAATCCCATCTGCCCAGCCTGGAACAGACAGAGAGAGAGACAGACAGCTCTACCGGGTCTGTGCCAAGCCAGTAGAAAACATGCATAGATACAACAACACACACAGGCACACTGCTCTGCTGAGCTGACCGACAGCTAATAGAGATAGTCGGCACGCTGATATTAATGTAAACACACACACTAACACTGGGATTTTTTTTTTAAAGGATACACACACACATGCATAGACATACAGACATGTTAACATGCACACAAATACTCACAAACATGTATGTATACACACACAATTCACATGCACACACAGTAACACACCCACATACGGTAAGTAGTGAAACCCACACAGTGTGACTGACTGACTGACAGTTCATATCGAACAGACAGGCCCAGGCATAGCAGGGCTGGTGATGAGAGGCTATTAGGCACATTCTTCAGGATGATAATAGCTCAGTAAAACCCTGCTGACGACCTATAAACATTTTCAGAACTACTGTATCTATCTGTCCGAATGAGAGACCGGGAGATGAACAGATGATCATGCAAATGGTACAGGGCCTCCGGGCTTCAGGTCGGCCAGGGTGTAATACAGGAACACAGGGCGTTGACTCCATGAGTCAACACACAAAAGCATGCACACACACAGAAAAAGACACACACACACACACACACACACATACACACAGCCACTTACTCTGACAGGTGGAGATGTCACAGTATCTCCAGTAGATTCCTTCTTCGTGGTCAGCGATGTAACACCACGGCTGGACGTCACCATCAGGGTTCCTGGAAGGAGGGATGAAGAGAGAGACGGGAGAAGGAGGGGAAATAAGGGGGAGAAAATAGAAATAAAAAGAGGTTATCGACCAAAAAACTGGACACTGAATATTGCGGGAGAGACGATTTTGAGATGGTGTCTGTCTGTGGTGCAAATGATCATCTCCCTACTGCAACACCCCCACTAGGCGCTAGCTAGTCGCTTTGCTCTGTTTGTTATGTTAGCCTGTCCTCAGTGGCCTGACCATGCATGTCCAGCAGACCCCGGCCTAGACAGTGGGCTCTCAGACAGGCAGACAGTGGCCTAAAGGAACGTTGGGGTCTTTGTTCTGGTTGAGACAGAGAACTGTCCTGGGGCGAGAATGGAGCAGGGTCTTTTGTCTGAAGGGGCCACGGTCATTTGAACCGCCACTCTGCACTTTTAACCCTTCAAACCTGACAGCCTGGCCCCTTTTGGCCCCAGGTGGCACTTTGGCTGTTTTGGTTTCACTGACGGGAAGGGAGGGAGAACATACACACATCCAGACAGGGCCTTTGAGCAACTGTTAGTTTCTGTGAACTGTCTATACTGTCTGTGTGCTTTGTTCAATTAATTTTACTACTTCACTTACCCTTTATAATGGGTTTAATGGAGAGTTTGAAAAGGGTTTATAAGAAGGTTATAAACTGTTAATTACATAATAAATAGCTACATAGACACCATTTGGAGCACATATCCCAGTGTGTGGAATAGGCTTGGGTGGTATCCAGATTGTTATACCTTCGTACCGACCTTGCGCCATAACAGGATATTTGGTAATACCGTCAGTGAACACAAGGGGTGCTATTTTCAAACCCCACTGATCCTCTGTAATCCGAACGTTAGCAAAGCTAACAAGTACATCTCAAATCCCATAGAGAATGCTAACTAAATGCTAACTAAATGCTAACGAGCACATTGCCAACATTTTATGCAGTGTCTGTACAGGACAGATGTCCCAGCTTATAAAGTTATATAAGTGACTCCAAAATGCTACTCACAGTTTGCTGCACACACAAAACAAATATTACACAGCAAGGCTCTTGATCCAGGAGGGGATTCTCTGCTGTTACCAAACGAAGCTAGATTTTGGAAGAAGCTAACCACTTAGCTAGATAGCTAATTAGCTACTAAATTAGAAAAATAAATGCACAACAGCACGGCATTTAGCACATTTTAGAAATGTTACTTAATAGATATAAGATACCTTGCAAATGCTGCACAACAGTGAGTGACTCACAAGACTCCAGTCTCTCGCTGTTGTGTGCTGGTAAACAAACACCAAGTGCCTGGGGACTACCGGTAAGTTGTATAATTAAAAATGATGTGACAGGTGAAATGGAGAACGCAATCTTCGTTATCTCTTAGCGTATTGCACAAGTTGACTGCAGATATTTAACTTAAGTAGCTACAAATATTCAAATGTATAAAATGAACGTCAACAAAATTGTTTCAACGATATTGACGGTAATGAAAAACCATCCCGTGGCTATTTCCAGATACCCAGGTATACAGTATATACTGTACGGTATACCACCAAAGCCTAGTATGGAGCCTTTTTTTCAATAAGGTGCACAGGGCAACAACAAAAAACATCCTAGGTTAATTGAGGAAGGATCTTCTTTAGGAGCATTACTGTTGTCCTTTCCTCAGCTCTGACTGTAATTGCCTGGGACCTATTCTCTTCTTTTCTATTCTCTTTTGACGTTCTTCATTGTAAAAAAGCCCGGGGCCTCAGCTATCCCATTTCAGCCCTATTGTGGGGGGAATTCTGAAGGGCGTTTCCATTCCTTTTCTTCTCCTATCAAAAACACTTTCCAGGGTCTCTTCCTCTCCTTTCACAGGGTAGAAAAGGGGTTTTTGAGCAAGATGCCGTTTTAGGAACAGTGAATTGTTCTTGTTCGTAAGGGGAAGCTTTAACCTAGGGATGGGGATGAAGTCGAGTTATGTACTGTGGACATTTGGATCTTTTTTCCCTCCGTTAGGAGAAAACAATCCCTCTCTTCCTCCTAACCGTGGACTCGTCTCCCAAATGGCAGCCTATTCTCTATATAGTGCGTTACTTTTGACCTGGTTCAAAAGTAGTTCACTATGTAGGTAATAAGGAGCCATTTAGCACTCTACCAGGCTATGCAGCCATATTCTTTCTCGTATCTCATACCCTAAATATGAAACACTGGAATTGTTTTCATTTCCATTATTTCCATGTAAATCTAGTGTAAAGTGCAGCCTGCCACACACACAAGAAACACAGTACTTGTTTTCCACTCGGATTGGGATACTCTCGTCCAGGGTTGTGAAACTCATTCCATGGAGGGCCTAGTGTCGGCAGGTGTTTAGTTTCCCCTTTCAATTAAGCCAAAGACAACCAAGTGTGGGGAGTTCCTTACTAATTAGTGACCTGAATTCATCAATCAAGTACAAGGGAGGAGCGAAAACCCACAGACACTCGACCCTGCGTGGAACGAGTGTGACACCTGTGCTCTAGCCTGACCTTCTCCATTATCTCTATGGTAATACACCCAGTCTCTGGAGCTGTTGGGGCTGACACCTGTTTGTCTGGTGGGAGGGGATACTATCATGACGGTAAAGATAGGGGAGGCTAGGTTCAAATCTCTAGGGAACAAACACACGCTACACGCAAATGTACAAATGCACATGCACGCAACTAGAAACACGCACACATAAGCGCGCACACACACACACAAACACACTACTCTACACCAATGCACTCACACAAACACAGATTGGACCTGTCAAACTGCTCTATTTGATATGAGGTTATCCATCACTTATAGTCAATAATCTAATTAACCTAATCACAGCCTCAGGAGGGCATCATCCTGAACACACACACACACACACACACACACACACACACACACACACACACACACACACACACACACACACACACACACACACACACACACACACACACACACACACACACACACACACACACACACACACACAACCGGTAGCTTTGATCAACAAACAATCCGTTTTCTGTCCCTGTCTCTGACCCTGAGCCCCCTGTGATGGAGGGAGGGAGGGGGTGGAGGTGAGGAGAGGAGAGGTGTGAATGACTGGGTAAACCCACATGAAAGAGGAGAGGCATTATCCCCAACCTCGAGGTGTGGAGGAGAGAGGGAACATGGAGAATGGAGAGGACAGGTGGAGAATGGGCTGTGGTAGGGAGAGAGAATCCATCATTTTAACCTGTTAGTACAGAGAAAGACCGCTGCCTAAGTGGAGATGCCCTGCCTCTGATATAGTAGCTCTAGGGGGCGTATGGATATGGTGTGTGTATGTTTTGTGTGTGTGTGTGTAGTGTGGTGTAGTGTGGGGGGGCTTGCAGGAGTGTGGGGGGGGGGGGGGTGTACTGTGTTTGTGTCTGTGTTTAACTCCTCTGTTTTAGCTAGCTGCTAGGCGGTGTTTTAACTGGGCAGTGTGGCTTACATCTGAGAACAGAGAAAAACAGCTGTTCCCCGCTGGCCGCTGTTCAAAAGACTTTTCTTTAATAACCATTTTCCAAGTAACCCTAATCATAAAATGTATGATAAACGTAAAAATATCTGGCACGGCGTAGCCATAAAAAGCTCTGAATCGTCAACATCAGAGAGGAGAAAAACCTGCAGTGCTGAGCAGCACAGAGCTGGGCTGGAAATAACATGCTTTTCTGTGTGAGGCGGTCGGTCTGCTCACCCAGGACTCATGCTATTAGCAAGCCACTAGCCTGCGGTTCAGAGCTGGGTTCAAACACTATTTGAAATCATTTCCAATACTGGGCTTGTTTGAGCTTGCATGTTGCAATGGAACCAATAGAAGGGTCCCACAGCTGCAAACCCCACACATCTGGGACTCAGACGAAAGCAAATGCTGAAGTATTTGAAATTGTATTAGCGTAGTATTTGGCCACGCACTGAAGCCACAGAGAAAATATGATAGCTGAAAACCCCTTCGGAAAATGACTGTGTAACTGCTGAAGAGGGTTTGAGAGGCTTGTTAGGTTTAGGTTTTGAGGTCAGGAGAGGATCAGAGGCTGACTGTCAATTTCCCTCAAGAGCACAGAGAGAGAGAGAGAGAGAGAGAGAGAGAGAGAGAGAGAGAGAGAGAGAGAGAGAGAGAGAGAGAGAGAGAGAGAGAGAGAGAGAGAGTTATAAAACAGTGACAGGGGTTGGCTTTCGTTTTAGTGATAGCTTCACTGTCAAATGTATTAGTTTGTGGCCAGCGACTTGAAAATGACAACGGCGTTATAAGTCCTGGCTGTGACGGACTATACACATCCCCTGATGTAATCTGATGTAATTCCACAAAATGTTATGTGGTGAAATTGCAAGTTTGTGAAATGTAACATGTTTTGTCCACCATAGGAAATTAGCGTAATATAACAATGAAATATGTCAAATTAATTATATATTTTAATATATGATGATAGTAAACATAGCACACTCAAACATTTTTACAGCGATTACTTCTATTTCTTCCTACCTTAGCAATGGAGAGAGTTTAAACTGCTCCTAAGCACAATTTCTCCTGGCGCTCAAGACTAGAGCCCTCTGTGGTCATCTCTGACTGTGGTCATAAAAAAATCCCCATGGCACTTTCATGGCCACCTTATCATCCTCCTCTTTCCTAATGGGCATATATCACTCCTCACCTCTCCACCTGATAGCTGATGTGTTGTGAGCATCCTGTCACAAAACTGGTTTTTGCCGTGCATCATCCAGGTGGGTGCTGCACATTTCTGGGGGATAAGGTGAGTTTCCCCCTACTATGCAAAGCACTTGGAATACTTCAGTTGGTAGAAAAGCGCTGAATTTTTTCCAACTTTATGCAATTCAAAGAGCATGAGAAGGGGTTGCAGAGGATTTTCATCTAAGTAAACTTCATCGTCTCGCTAACAAAGTGACGAAGGCAATTACATCCTTATTCATTTTGGTCAATTGTATTGCTGGTAAGGAAACCCCAAAATAATGCAATAAAAGGGTCTGTCTCGATCTGTGTGCCGCTGAATTCGGAGAGCGTGTTAAAGATGTCTTTCCAGAAACCAACAAGAGATGGGCAACACCAAAACATGTGTACATGATTAGCAGGAGACTGGTTACATCATACACAATTAGGGTTCATATCCTTGTAAATCTGGGATAATCTTGCTTTGGTCCAGTGAATGAGTTTGCATTAAATGGGACCATGTCGAGCGCATAGAGGTATGTACCTTTTTGAGTGCCCCTTCCCATAGTTCATCAGATATTTCCTCACCCAGTTCCTCCTCCCATGAGGATTTAATATTGTTTAATGAGGTGGTTTGTCGTGAGCAAATCTGACTATAGATTATTGACAAGGTGCCTTTCAGAGTAGGAAGTGGGATAAGAAATGTGTCAAACTGTGTTTCACCAGGAAGGGTGGGGAATCGGGGCCCTATTCTGTGGACATAACTCCGCACTAAAGAAATGAAGCTAAAGAAATGACGTCTGGGGAGACCAAATTTAGCTGATAATTGTTCAAACGTACTAAATGTACTGTTAATATAGAGTTCTCTAAATATTTTAATACTGAGACTAGACCATGTTGAGAAAGCACCATCAGCCATAGATGTGGGAAAATCTGGGTTTGAGGCTACCAGAGCAAAAGAAGAGGTTGTCTGAAACCCAAAGTGGCGCCTAAATTGATTCCAGATCTTCAATGTTGTTTTGACACATATTTTTGGTGAAGGAGGAGTAAGGGCCTGTAATGGAGGAGTGAGGGAAGACAATGATGCCGGTAGAGATGAGGCGGACTCCATCTCTAGTCAAATTGGGGGTGGGAATATCTCTGTAACCAGTACTGGATGATCCTAAGGTTAGCGGCCCAATAATAGAATCTGAAATCCGGTAGAGCTAGATTCCACTGATTGAAAGTATAAGGGGATATCGGTGAACAAATGCTGCGGTCAAGGCAACGATTTCAGCACCATGGACAGCGATCGGTAATGTGAGTGGCTGTCTGGCTGACACATTCCCCAAAAAATTGGGGGGAGGCATACAGCCTGCCTTGCAAGGGGGTCCAGAGAAACTACGTTACACCAGTGGCAGCAGCACAACACCAGATTAGGCCATGTCTCTCTTCAACAAGAGGTCTTCTGACAACTTAGGGCAACCTGGCTTAATAAAGGTTAAAGCTGTGTGTAGGCTATGTACAAAACCCCCCCTTAATTTGGTTTAATTTACACTTAATTTATTAATGAAGTGACGTATGTCTTCACCTGAAAACTGAGGGCACTTTGCTGTAACAGTATGCTCTTACATTCCCGGTGTCAGTCAGTGACAGTATTTGAAATGCGTTGTGCGAGGTCGAATCTAACTGTGTCTCTCTCCGGAGAGACACGAGTTCTCTTGACATTTAATGCAGCTTTTCTCTCCTTTTCTGTAATTAATATGACATTTTCCTCTGCCCCATATAACCCCATCTCTCCCTAGGCTGTTTTACTGAAGGCTATAAAGATGAAATGTGAGGGCTATTAGAGACCCCCTTTGCACACTGCCATGGAGCCACAGACCCCTTTCAACTAAATCAGTATGGGGAAAAGCCAACAATGGGATGGGAGCACGGTTTACGATTCCCCCCTCGCTCCTCGTAAGTCCACCCCCATTCCACCTGCTTCTCTTGTCCAAATCCCACATACACCCTCACATTCTCAGACACCCCCCCCCCCACTCACTTTGGCTCAGTGCCCACCCCATGACTCTGCTGCCGCTTGTGCAAGTAAGACCGTTTGAACAGACAAGGTTCTTTGTCTGTTTTAACTGTAATGTATTGCAACATAAGCATGACACAACAGGCAGTCAAGCGGTTATTTTTTAGGAGGGGAGTTCGCTTGCATGTAGCTATTTAGGAAAGCAGCAGCTTATCGAACTAGACAAGACAGGATTGGCTATTGGGAGGCAGAGACATATAGTCTACATCATCATATCATTGGTTGAGTGTTCAGAAGACGGTGAGAAGAAATAAATAAAAATAAAGGTGTGCGTAAAACAAAAAAAACAAAAAAAAGAGCAGAACGTGATTCAGATCCTTAGCTTTGAGAAAGAGGGTTCTGGATGGGCCATGGGCGAAAACTCCATATTCACAGCCACCACCTTAAAGGAAAGAAATGTAATGACTCCTGTCCTTAAAACTTCACCTGTGCTTTGGCCTCAGCCCCAACTTGCTCTGGTTTGTATTAAAACTCCCTTGGCCCTGGAATCAGACAGACCGTCGCCCCATCCTCTCCCTCCTTCTCTCTCCCTCTGTCTCTCTCCCTTCGTCTCTCTCCCTCCGTCTCTCTCCCTCCGTCTCTCTCCCTCCGTCTCTCTCCCTCCGTCTCTCTCCCTCATTCTCTCTCCCTCATTCTCTCTCCCTCTGTCTCTCTCCCTCCATCTCTCTCCCTCCATCTCTCTCCCTCCTCCTCCCTCCCTCCTCCTCTCTCCCTCCGTCTCTCTCCCTCCGGCTCTCTCCCTCCGGCTCTCTCCCTCTTTCTCTCACCGTCTCTCTCCCTCTGTTTCTCTCCCTCCGTCTCTCTCCCTCCGTTTCTCTCCCTCCGTCTCTCTCCCTCCGTCTCAATCTTACCAGCTACAGTGCAGCTCCAGATCCAGCGAAGGCCCTATCCAGCCATATTCCCAACACAGTAAAAACCTGCGCCAGGGAAGGATGTAAAGAGAGGGAGAAATAAACTAAGACAAAGACCGTGAGTGAGTGAGAGAAAACATGTGGAAGACGAAGGGATAAAGAGAGGGAGAAAGAGAAAGTGAGAGAGGGGAGATAACATGGAGAAGGAGACAGAGAGTTGCAAGGTAGAGAGAGTACTGGAGATTTGAATTTGAATTGAAAGATGCCCATGATGTAAATCAGGTATTTTGCATTCCAAATACTTCAGTCCAAGTCAATTTCCGATCTGGCTAGACATTTACATATCCAATCAACCAACCCTTCCATCAAACCAAATGGATTGAACAGAAAGTCTTCTCCATGTGGTAGGGACTTCAGAAATTACACACACACAGGCACACGCACGCACGCACTTAACACACACAAACGCACGGACACACACACGAGCACACACGAGCGTGCACGTGCAAACGCACACATGCACAGAACAAGAGCGAGAGAGAGAGACCACCCTACTAGAATCTGAAGTCAAATGTTTACCGTTTACTGATGATCTAATGCTTCTGTCCCCAACCAAGGAAGGCCTACAGCAGCACCCAGATCTTCTGCACAGATTCTGTCAGACCTGGGCCCTGACAGTAATTCTCAGTGAGACAAAAATAATGGCGTTCCAAAAAAGGTCCAGTTGCCAGAACCACAAATACAAATTCCATCAAGATATCGTTGCCCTAGAGCACACAAAAAAACTATACCCACCTTGGCCTAAAAATCAGCACCACTTCCACAAAGCTGTAAACGATCTGAGGGACAAGGCAAGAAGGGCCATAAAAAAAGGAACATAAAATTAGACATCCCAATTAGGATCTGACAAAAAATACTTGAATCAGTTATAGAACCCATTTCCCTTTATGGGTTGTGAGGTCTGGGGTCCGCTCACTAACCAATAATTCACAAATTGGGACAAACACCAAATTGAGACTGCATGCAGCATTCTGCAAAAGCATCCCTCGTGTACAAAGTAAAACACCAAATAATGCATGTAGAGCAGAATTAGGCTGATACCCGTTAATGATCAAAATCCAGACAAGAGACGTTAAATTCTACAATTACCTAAAGTGGAGCAATTCCCAAACCTTCCATAACAAAGCCATCACCTACAGAGAAATTAACTTAGATAAGAGTCCCCTAAGCAAGCTGGTCCTGTTCACAAACACAACCAGACCCCACAGAGCCCCAGGACCAGCTTGCTTAGGGGACTCTTCGAGCCGGTCGGTCACATTTGGTTTGATCTAATTGTGTTGCTGTCCTGGGGCTCTGTGTTGTCTGGTTGTGTTTGTGAATAGAGCCCCAAGATAGCAACACAATTAGATCAAACCTATTGTGACCGACAGGCTCAATTTTGTCTTATGTAGCAACATTTGAAATGGTGTTTTTTTACATTGTATAAAAGTAGAGACTCAGAGCTAGACAATGGTATATTATACACTACAGTTGAGGAACAATGGAAAAGTAATTCTGCTTTGAAACTTGATTAACCTGTATACTCACTCTTCCAGCGCCGACAGATGGCCGCCTCGCTTCGCGTTTCTAGGAAACCATGCAGTATTTTTTATTTTTTTTACGTGTTATTTCTTACATTGGTACCCCAGGTAATCTTAGGTTTCATTACATACAGTCGGGAGGAACTACTGAATATAAGAGCAACGTCAAATCACCATCATTACGACCAGGAATATGACTTTCCCAAAGTGGATCCTGTGTTTTGCATTCCACCCAGGACAATGGATCGGATGCCAGCCGGCGACCCAAAACAACAACGCCGAAAAAGGGACAAACGAAGCAGTCTTCTGGTCAGGCTCCGGAGACGGCACATCACGCACCACTCCCTAGCATACTACTCGCCAATGTCCAGTCTCTTGACAACAAGGATGATGAAATCCGAGCAAGGGTAGCATTCCAGAGAGACATCAGAGACTGTAACGTTCTTTGCTTCACGGAAACATGGCTCACTCGAGAGACGCTAACGGAGTCGGTGCAGCCAGCTGGTTTCTTCAAGCATCACGCCGACAGAAACAAACATCTTTCTGGTAAGAAGGGGGGCGGGGGGGTATGCCTTATGATTAACAAGACGTGGTGTGATCATAACAACATACAGGAACTCAAGTCCTTCTGTTCACCTGACTTAGAATTCCTCACAATCAAATGTTGACCGCATTATCTACCAAGGGAATTCTCTTCGATTATAATCACAGCCGTATATATTCCAACCTAAGCAGACACATCGATGGCCCTGAACAAACTTTATTTGACTGGAAACCACATATTATTAAACTGGAAACCACATATCCTGAGGCTGCATTCATTGTAGCTGTGGATTTTAACAAGGCTAATCTGAAAACAAGACTCCCTAAATTCTATCAGCATATCGAGTGTGCTACCAGGGCTGGTAAAACCCTGGATAATTTTTATTCTAACTTCCGTGACGCATATAAGGCCCTCCCCCACCCTCCTTTCTGAAAAACTGACCCGACTCCATTTTGTTACTTCCAGCCTACAGACAGAGACTAAAACAAGAAGCTCCCGCGCTCAGGTCTGTTCAACGCTGGTCGGACCAATCTGATTCCACCGCTTCAAGACTGCTTCGATCACGTGGATTGGGATATGTTCCGCATTGCGTCCAACAACAACATTGACGAATACGCTGATTCGGTGATCGAGTTCTTAGAAAGTGCATCGGCGATGTTATACCCACAGGAACGATTAATACATTCCCAAACCAGAAACCGTGGATTGATGGCAGCATTCGCGCGAAACTGAAAGCGTGAACCACTGCTTTTAACCACGGCAAGGTGACCGGAAATATGACCGAATACAAACAGTGTAGCTATTCCCTCCGCAAGGCAATCAAACAAGCTAAGTGTCAGTATAGAGACAAAGTAGAGTCGCAATTCAACGGCTCAGACACAAGAGGTATGTGGCAGGGTCTACAGTCAATCACGGATTACAAAAAGAAAAACAGCCCCGTCGCGGACCAGGATGTCTTGCTCCCAGACAGACTAAATAACTTTTTTGCTCGCTTTGAGGACAATACAGTGCCACTGACATGGCCCACTACCAAAACCTGCGGGCTCTCCTCAAATTTAAATGTGTTACGGACATATTCAATCAATCCTTATCCCAGTCTGCTGTTCCAACATGCTTCAAGAGGGCCACCATTGTTCCGGTTCCCAAGAAAGCTAAGGTAACTGAAATAAACGACTAGCACTCACTTCCGTCATAATGAAGTGCTTTGAGAGACTAGTCAAGGACCATATCACCTCCACTCTACCTGACACCCTAGACCCACCCCAATTTGCTTACCACCCCAATAGGTCCACAGACGACACAATCGCAACCACACTGTCCTAAGCCATCTGGACAAGAGGAATACCTATGTGAGAAAGCTGTTCATCAACTACAGCTCAGCATTTAACACCATAGTACCCTCCAAACTCGTCATCAAGTTCGAGACCCTGGGTCTCGACCCCGCCCTATGCAACTGGGTACTGGACTTCCTGACGGGCCGCCCCCAGGTGGTGAGGGTAGGTAACAACATCTCCACCCCGCTGATCCTCAACACTGGGGCCCCACAGGGGTGCGTTCTGAGCCCTCTCCTGTACTCCTTGTTTACCCACGACTGCGTGGCCATGCACGCCTCCAACTCAATCATCAAGTTTGCGGATGACACTAGAGTGGCAGGCTTCATCACCAACAACGACGAGACGGCCTACAGGGAGGAGGTGAGGGCCCTCGGAGTGTGGTGCCAGGAAAATAACCTCACACTCAACGTCAACAAAACAAAGGAGATGATTGTGGACTTCAGGAAACAGCAGAAGGAGCACCCCCCTATCCACATCGACAGGACAGTAGTGGAGAGGGTAGTAAGTTTCAAGTTCCTCGGCGTACACATCACGGACGAACTGAATTGGTCCACCCACACAGACAGCGATGTGAAGAAGACGCAGCAGCGCCTCTTCAACCTCAGGAGGCTGAAGAAATTCGGCTTATCACCAAAAGCACTCACAAACTTCTACAGATGCATAATCGAGAGCATCCTGTCGGGCTGTATCACCGCCTGGTACGGCAACTGCTCCACCCACAAACATAAGGCTCTCCAGAGGGTAGTGAGGTCTGCACAACGCATCACTGGGGGCAAACTACCTGCCCTCCGGGACACCTACACCACCCGATGTCACAGGAAGGCCATAAAGATCATCAAGGACAACAACCACCCGAGCCACTGCCTGTTCACCCCGCTATCATCCAGAAGGCGAGGTCAGTACAGGTGCATCAAAGCAGGGACAGAGAGACTGAAAAACTGCTTCTATCTCAAGGCCATCAGACTGTTAAACAGCCGCCACTAACATTGAGTGGCTGCTGCCAACATACTGACTCAACTCCAGCCACTTTAATACTGGAAATTGATGGAAATTGATGATAAAAAATGTATCACTAGCCACTTTAAACAATGTGACTTAATATAATGTTTACATACCCTACATTACTCATCTCATATGTATATGTATATACTGTACTCTATATCATCTACTGAATATATTCATATTCTTTATCCCTTTACACTTGTGTGTAT
This sequence comes from Oncorhynchus masou masou, assembly GCF_036934945.1. Taxonomy (NCBI): domain Eukaryota; kingdom Metazoa; phylum Chordata; class Actinopteri; order Salmoniformes; family Salmonidae; genus Oncorhynchus; species Oncorhynchus masou. The sequence continues at coordinate 47,102,006 of NC_088212.1, forward strand.
AAGGTAGTAGTTGTGGAATTGTTAGGTTAGATTACTTATTGGTTATTACTGCATTGTTGGAACTAGAAGCACAAGCATTTCGCTACACTCGCATTAACATCTGCTAACCATGTGTATGTAACAAATAAAATTTGATTTGATTCGAGAAAATGGCTTTAGAATGTTTTGGTACACCTACTGGTTGAGCTCTTCGTCTACACCCATTCAGCATCGTTCACACTCTCTTACGTTTTAGCCCCACCCATCTCTTTAAGGATTCGCATGTGAGGCAGAGGAGTAGGGTTGATCTGAGCGTTCTGTCCTCACAACAGCAGTCAAGCACCGAAGCCAACTGGCTAACATTGGCTAGCTTGCTAGCTACTTCCAGACACAAATGAGAGAACAGCTCACTTTGACCATTTCACTCACCCTAGCAGAGCTGGTTAGGCCAGAGTGTTGGTGACTGTTAACTGTGCTGCTGGCAACAATTTCATTCCGTGTTTTCCCCACAACGTTTACTGACATATTCAACGGGTGTTGAGCATTCATAAATTCGTCAGTTATTCTGCGCTCTGGCATACTCAGACAAGAGTGCTCTGAAATCGGAGTAGATAGCAGAGTGAAATTACCAGCTACTTCTATCAACAGTTCTCGCAGTGACATCATGAACATTCTACTGAAATGGTTACTTGTATAGTGGAGTCTTTTGTTAAGACATGTAGCTAGCTAGCTAACTAGCTAAACAATGAACCATAATCCCAACTCATGATGTCCACTACCCTGCATGAATCTGCAGGTAGCTAACCAACCAGGTTCAATGTTAGCTAGATACAATTAGGCTATAACTAGCCAAGCAACTGGCTCTGAGATACAAATAATATTACTACACAGATCATACACGTAATGTCGGCTAGCAAGCCAGCCAGCTAACAATAGCTAGCTAACGGTACACTTTAACTTGAAATGAAAACAACTTTTTGACAGAATTAGAAATGTGTAATATCTAAAAATGTAGCTAGCTAGACTATCCTACCCATATACATGGATGGACGCTTCTCCCTCTCCATCACGGATTCCATGGTTGCCCTTAATTCCACTGATTTTAAAACTCGGCCCTCCAGAAAGTGGAGAGCAACACTTATGCAGTTCTACTACGTGATATATATATATATTTTTAAGTGCATTAGAAAGGATTACCTACACATACTGACCAGCTCAAAAAGCAGACTCATCTTTCGGCATGTCCAGCCCATTCATTATCTCAGCCAATCATGGCTAGCAGGAAGGTTGCTGCCTTTTTCTGTGGTTAAACCAACTAGGCTTGTAAATGTAACAATTTTATATTAACAGATGGCATACACATTTGTTATTAAGGCACATGAAAGTTCACATGTTCCAGAAGGCATTTCTGCTGAAAAGAAACACATTTTGAGTTTAAAAAAAGTTCACATTTAAATGGCTCTCCTGTGAAGTAGTGCCGAGTGACATATGCCTAGTTTCCTAAAACGAGTCACAAATGAGAAAAAAAAAGATAATTATTTGACACATTGGAAAGAATTCCCCAAAGAACAGACCACACTGGAATACTATTTGGCCCTAAACAGAGAGTACACAGTGGCAGAATACCTGACTACTGTGACTGACCCAAAAATAAGGAAAGCTTTGACTATGTACAGACTCAGTGAGCATTGCTAAGCCAGGTCTGACTTTGTGCACACTGCTCACAACATGATGTGAAAACTGAGCTGCACTTCTTAACCTCCTGCCAAATATATGACCATATTAAAGACACATACACAGACCCACAAAGAATTTGAAAACAAATCACATTTTGATCAAATCCCATATCTATTGTATGAATTACCACAGTGTGTCACCACAGCAGCAAGATTTGTGACCTACGCCCACAAGAAAAGGTCAACCATTGAAGAACAAATACCATTGTAAATACAACCCATATTTATGTTAATTTATTTTCCCTTTTGTACTTTAACTATTTGCACATTGTTATAACACTGCACATAGCCATAATATGACATTTGAAATGTATATATTCCTTTGAAACTTTTTTGAGTGTAATGTTTACTGTTCATTTTTAAATTGTTTATTTAACTTTTTGGGCAATGTAACCTTACTATATGTTTCCCATGTCAATAAAGCCCATTGAATTGAATTGAGAGCGAGAGAGAATGTGTAAGGTTACTGATCATTTCCGATTGTTTATTTCACTTGCTTTGGCAATATAAACGTGTTTCTGATGGCAATACAGCCTCTTTGAACTGAAATTGAATTGAAATTGAAATGAGAGAGACAGAGCGAGAGAGAGAGAGAAAAAGGGACAGAGGGAAGAGAGAGACTGAAAAACGGAAGCCTTACATTCTCTCTCCCACTCCCTAATTTACTCAGCCTTGTTCGAGGGAAATGCCAGCCAGGATAAGGCAAGGCAATAACAAAAGAGGCGTGACTGTGTGACTGAGCCACTCGTAAATGCCATCGCTCATCTATTCAGTGTGAAGTAGCCAATCCAGTCCCAATACTCATGCTGATGAGGGACAGAAAGAGAGTTAGATAAGGTGCCAATTAAAGCTAACCCAGGGACAACTTTGCAGATCATGGATCTGTGTCTTTTACTTTCAACCCAACTAGATTTACGAAGTGGTGAGTTGTCAATAGCCTGAATCATGAAATGTTTATTGTGCATGGATCACACAATGGCCTAGACTCCAAAAAATGAGTCCTATTTCATATTGTTTGTCAGGAGTAATATATTCTTAATGTGCTGTGGGTGAAATACTTCCACTATCCTCTCTGGCTGTGCCCCTATGGCCCTGATCAAAAGTAATGCACTATATAGGGAATAGGGTGCCATTTGGGACACATCTGGCTGTGCCCCTATGGCCCTGGTCAAAAGTAATGCACTATATAGGGAATAGGGTGCCATTTGTGACACAACCTCTATGTATCCCGCTCATAAATAGTAGGAATCCCAATCCAAGCAAAGCAAAAACAAATCAGTCCTCGGCCACTTCAAAGCATTGTTGCTTTAGGACTTTATGGCAATGACTTAACTTAGGAAATGTTTTAAATTGTTTTTTAAGTGGTGGTGGGGAAATACATTTTTTCCTATATCTATGGACTTAGCTACTTACTAGAAGTCTCTCAAGATCAATGACTTAGACTTTGGAAATATTTTTGGGGCTTTTAAGTGGGGAAATACTTCAACGCTAGCTACAGGGTTCAATGAGTCCACTAGATTGTAGGCTTGGTGGTGGAAAAAGTACCCAATTGTCATACTTGAGTAAACAATACCTTAGAGTAAAAGTGAAAGTCACCAAGTAAAATACTACTATTTGAGTAAAAGTCTAAGTATTTGGTTTTAAATATACAGTGCATTCTAAAAGTATTCAGATCCCTTGACTTTTTCCACATTTTGTTGCGTTTCAGCCTTATTCCAAAATTGATTAAATAAATTTAAAAAATACCCCATAACGACAAAGCAAAAACAGGTTTTTAGAAATGTTTGCAAATTTATTAAGAATAAAAAATGGACCAAATGCACCTTTGGCAGCGATTAGAGTCTTGAGTCTTCTTGGGTATGATGCTACAAGCTTGGAACACCTGTATTTGAGGAGTTTCTCCCATTCTTCTCTGTAGATCCCTCAAGCTCAGTCGGGTTGGATGGGGAGCGTTGCTGCACAGCTATTTTCAGGTCTCTCCAGAGATATTCGATCAGGTTCAAATCCGGGCTCTGGCTGGGCCACACAAAGACATTGAGACTTGTCCCGAAGTGACTCCTGCGTTGTCTTGGCTGTGTGCTTAAGGTCGTCGTCCTGTTGGAAGGTGAACCTTCGCCGCAGTCTGATGTTCTGAGCGCTCTTGAGTAGGTTTTCATCAAGGTTCTCTCTGTCCTTTACTCCGTTCATCTTTGCCTCGGTCCTGACTAGTCTCCCATGTCACGTTCTGACCTTAGTTTCTTTGTTTTGTCTTTTGTTTTAGTATGGTCAGGGCATTGGGTAGGTTGTCTATGTTAGTTTTTCTATGATTTTCTATTTCCGTGTTTGGCCTGGTATGGTTCTCAATCAGAGGCAGCTGTCAATCGTTGTCCCTGATTGAGAACCATATTTAGGTAGCCTATTTTTGATTGTGTTTTGTGGGTGGTTATTTTCAGTCTTTGTGTGTCTGCACTAGACAGAACTGTTTCGGTTGTTTCTTTGTTGTTTGTTATTCAGTGTTCAGTTTTTTCATTAAATAAGCTGAACACTTACCACGCTGCGCTTTGGTCCTCACCTTCTTCCCACCACAGCCGTTACATCCCAGTCGCTGAAGAACATGCCCACAGCATGATGCCGCCACCACCATGCTTCACCGTAGGGATGATGCCAGGTTACCTCCAGACGTGACACTTGGCTTCAAGCCAAAAAGTTCAATCTTGGTTTCATCAGACAACAGAATCTTGTTTTGCATGGTCTGAGTTCTTTAGGTACCTTTTTGGCAAACTCCAAGCGGCTGTCATGTGTCTTTTACTGAGGAGAGGCTTCCATCTGGCCACTCTAACATAAAGGCCTGATTGGTGGAGTGCTGCAGAGATGGTTGTCTTTCTGGAAAGTTATCCCATCTCCACAGATAAACTGTAGAGATATTTCAGAGTGACCATTATGTTCTTGGTCACCTCTGACCAAAGTCCTTCTCCACCAATTTCTCAGTTTGGCCAGTTGACCAGTTCTAGGAAGAGTCTTAGTGGATCCAAACTTCATCCATTTAAGAATGATGGAGGCCACTGTGTTCTTGGGGACCTTCAATGCTGCAGAAATGTTTTGCCACCCTTCACCAGATCTGTCCATCGACAGAATCCTCTCTCGTAACTCTACGGACACTTCCTTCGAACTCATGGCTTGGGTTCTTCCCTGACGTACACTGTCAACTGTGGGACCTTATATAGACAGGTGTGTGCCTTTCCAAATCATGTCCAATCAATTGAATTTACCACAGGTGGACTCCAATCAAGTTGTAGATACATGTCAAGGAGGATCAATGGAAACAGGATGCACCCGAGCTCAATTTGGAGTCTAATAGCAAAGGGTCTGAATACTTATGTAAATAAGGTATTTCAGTTTTTATATATTTTTTAACCTGTTTTCACTTTTTCATTATGGGGTATTGTGCGTAGATTGCTGAGTCCCCCAAAAATATTTAATACTTTTTAGAATAAGGTTTTAACAAAACAAAATGTGGAAAAAACAAAGGGATCTGAATACTTTCCGAAGGCACTGTACTTAGGTATCAAAAGTAAACATAATCGCTAAAATGTAAAAGTTTACATAATTTCAAATTACTAATTTTTCTGTCCTGCTGAGCATTCAAAATGTAACGAGTACTTTTGGGTGTCAGGGAAAATGTATGGAGTAAAAAGTACATCATTTTCTTAAGGAAAATAGTGGAGTAAAAGTAAAAGTTGTAAAAAATATAAATAGTGAAGACATTCCCAATAACATGACTTAAGTAGTACTTTAAAATATTTTTACATAGACCTTTCCTGAAGTCTAATAACTAGTGGCTTCATGGGTGGAATGCTATTAATATTTTTCATAAATTCATAAATAATAAACATTGTGTTAAAAAAAAGCAGAAAATCCAGTGTTTCTATGTCAAACAAGGTTTGCTATATTTCAGTCTTCTGTGTTGTATATAAACTGTAATATTGTGATGCAAACTCAAAATCTGACATGGTACAGGTGTCTACTTTTATTTAGCCCTTAACAATGTGTGTGAGGTGCATACTTTTGTTTCAAAGTATATTTGTTTGAGACTACCAAGAATCACTGTGTGTGACCCTGATTTAACCCACTGCAGCAAAAGGTTATTAAGGACTTTACACCACTGGACCTATGTGAGTGCTGTCTGTGAATGCAGCTGACAGCAATGTCTACTAGGCTATGGGCATATGTATGGGAGGTTATGGGCCTATGATGGTGAGTGTTGTATGTAAGTAAGTAGGGCTGTGTGAGTTAATATTAGTCATTTAACAGATGCCCTTATCCAGAGCGACTTACAACTAGTGCATTCATCTTAAGATAGCTAGGTGGGACAACCACATATCACAGTGTTGTGTTGTATTTGAGTGTAGCTGATAGCAATCATAGGCCTATGAGTGTGGTACATAAGTAAGTATGGCTGTGTGAGTGCTGTAGCCATGTTAGTGTTTTATATGAGACTGACAGCGATGGCGGGAATTGTGTTTTCCAGACAGCCCAGACACGGTGGTGTCCCCTGGCATTCCCTGGATCAGTGGGGTGAGGAGGACTTTGCTTGTACAAACTCTTCAAGCGTGGTTGGCTTCCCGTGATGACAAGGATAAAAGGACCGCCACCATTAAATATTCACACGTGAATGTCTGAGAGGGGCAAGGGGGAAAACAACCCCACACCCCCAAGCACACACACTAACACACATGCTCACACACACACAAATTTACACATGCACGCACACACACACACAAACACACTTAGGGGATTCTGGGTCAAACCATCTGAGAGGGAATCTCTCCTCTGACTTCTCAGAAGCATGTCTCTATGTGCTCTACTTCTAAAGACTTGGTTGCATTTTAAGAACAGTCTGCCTAAGTCAATCACATCATACACCATGCTGCATGCACCAGAAGTGACATCACTACGTGTATCTTCAGACAATAACAGGAATTTAAAATCTCCTTGCTGTATGATTTTATTGATGTGTTGTGTGAGTACACTTTCTCATATAAATAAAACCACGGCAGATTGAACAGAGTAGGGAAGAAATATAACAAGGAAAGACAGAATGGGGTTGCTGTTGTAAAATGTCTAAACAATGTTCAGAGATACTAATAGTGAGGCTAAATGCTAACAGACAAAGCTAACTCCACCAGTGCCAGCTTCCAGCATACTAACAGTGAGGCTAAATTCTAACAGGCTAAGCTAACTCCACCAGCCAGCTTCCAGCATACTAATAGTGAGGCTAAATGCTAACAGGCTAAGCTAACTCCCCCAGCAGGCTTCAAGCATACTAATAGTTAGGCTAAATGCTAACAGGCTAAGCTAACTTCACCAGCGAGCTGCCAGCATACTAATAGTTTTTAAAAGTTTTTTTATTTCACCTTTATTTAACCAGGTAGGCCAGTTGAGAACAAGTTCTCATTTACAACTGTGACCTGGCCAAGATAAAGCAAAGCAGTGCGACACAAACAACAACACAGAGTTACACATGGAATAAACAAACGTACACTCAATAACACAATAGAAAAAAATCTATATACAGTGTGTGCAAATGAGATAAAATTAGGGAGGTAAGGCAATAAATAGGCCGTAGTGGCAAAGTAATTACAATTTAGCAATTAACACTGGAGAGATAGATCTGCAGAAGATGAATGTGCAAGTAGTGATACTGGGCTGCAAAGGAGCAAAACAAAATTATAACAATATGGGAATGAGGAAGTTGGATGGGCTATTTACAGATGGGCTATGTACAGGTGCAATAATCTGTGAGCTGCTATGACAGCTGGTGCTTAAAGTTAGTGAGGGAGATATGAGTCTCCAGCTTCAGTGATTTTTGCAATTCGTTCCAGTCATTGGCAGCAGTGAACTGGAAGGAGAGGCGGTCAAAGGAGGAATTGGCTTTGTGGGTGACCAGTGAAATATACCTGCTGGAGCGCGTGCTACGGGTGGGTGCTGCTATGGTGACCAGTGAGCTGAGATAAGGCGGGTTTTACCTAGCAAAGACTTACAGATTACCTGGAGCCAGTGGTTTTTGAGACGAATATGAAGCGAGGGCCAGCCAATGAGAGCATACAGGTCGCAGAGGTGGGTAGTATATGGGGCTTTCCTGACAAAACGGATGGCACTGCATCCAATTTGCTAAGTAGGGTGTTGGAGGCTATTTTGTAAATGACATCGCCGAAGTCAAGGATCGGTAGGATAGTCAGTTTTACGAGGGTATGCTTGGCAGCATGAGTGAAGGATGTTTTATTGCAAAATAGGTTCTAGATTTAATTTTGGATTGGAGATTCTTAATGTGAGTCTGGAAGGAGAGTTTAAAGTCTAACCAGACACCTAGATATTTGTAGTAGTCCACATATACTAAGTCAGAACCGTACAGAGTAGTGATGCTGGATGGGCGGGCAGGTGTGGGCAGCTATTGGTTGAAGAGCATGCATTTAGTTCTAATTGCATATAAGAGCAGTTGGAGGCCTTGGAAGGAGAGTTGTATGGCATTGAATCTACTCTGGAGGTTAGTTAACACAGTGTCCAAATAAGGGCCAGAGGTACACAGAATGGTGTCGTTTGCGTAGAGGTGGATCAGAGAATCACCAGCAGCAAGAGCGACATCATTGACATATACAGAGAAAAGAGTCGGCCTGAGAATTGAACCCTGTGGCACCCCCATAGAGACTGCCAGAGGTCTGGACAACAGGTCCTCCGATTTGACACACTGAACTCTGTCTGAGAAGTAGTTGGTGAACCAGGCAAGGAAGTCATTTGAGAAACCAAGGCAGTTGTCTGCCGATAAGAATGTGGTGATTGAAAGAGTCGAAAGCCTTGGCCAGGTCGATGAATACGGTTGCGCAGTATTGTCTTTTATCGGTGGCAGTTATGATATCATTTAGGTCCTTGAGCGTGGCTGAGGTGCACCCATGACCAGCTCGGGAAACCAGATTGCATAGCGGAGAAGTACGGTGGGATTCGAAATGGTCGGTGATCTGTTTGTTAACTTGGCTTTCGAAGACCTTAGAAAGGCAGGCTAGGATAGATATAGGTCTATAACAGTTTGGGTCTAGAGTGTCTCCCCCTTTGAAGAGGGGAATGACCTCGGCAGCTTTCCAATCTTTGGGGATCTCAGACGATACCAAAGAGAGGTTGAACAGGCTAGTAATAGGGGTTGCAATAATGTCGGGGGATCATTTTAGAAAGAGAGGGTCCAGATTGTCTAGCCCAGCTGATTTGTAGGGGTCCAGAATTTACAACTCTTTCAGAACATCAGCTATCTGGATTTGGGTGAAGGAGAAATGGGGGAGGCTTGGGCAAGTTGCTGTGGGGGGTGCAGAGCTGTTGACCGGGGTAGGGGTAGCCAGGTGGAAAGCATGGCCAGCCGTAGGAAAATGGTAATTGAAATTCTCAATTATCGTGGATTTATCAGTGGTGACAGTGTTTCCTAGCCTCAGTGCAGTGGGCATCTGGAAGGAGGTGCTCTTATTCTCCATGGACTTTTCATTGTCCCAGAACTTTTTCCAGTTAGCACTACAGGATGCAAATTTCTGTTTGAAAAAGCTAGCCTTTGTTTTCCTAACTGCCTGTGTATATTAGTTCCTAACTTCCCTGAAATGTGCATATCGCGGGGGCTATTTGATGCTAATGCGATACGCCACAGGATGTTTTTGTGCTGGTCAAGGGCAGTCAGGTCTGGAGTGAACCAAGGGCAATATATGTTCCTGGTTTGAAGTTTTTTGAATGGGGGCATGCTTATTTAAGATGATGAGGAAAGCACTGACTTACAGAATGAGGTCAACATCCTTCCAGGTTTCCCAGGCCAGGTCAATTAGAAAAGTCTGCTCGCTGAAGTGTTTTAGAGAGCGGTTGACAGTGATGAGGGGTGGTTGTTTGACCGAAGACCCATTATGGATGCAGGCAATGAGGCAGTGATCGCTGAGATCCTGGTTGAAGACAGCAGAGGTATACTGTATGTAGAGGGCAGGTTGGTCAGGATGATATCTATGAGGTTGCCCGTGTTTATGGATTCGGGTTCGGGGTTGTACCTGGTAGGTTCATTGATCATTTGTGTGAGATTGAGGGCATCTAGCTTAGATTGTAGGACGGCCGGGTGTTAAGCATATCCCAGTTTAGGTCACCTAACAGAACGAGCTCTGAAGATAGACGTGGGGGGGGGGCAATCAATTCACATTTGGTGTCCAGCTCACAGCTCGAGGCTGATGGTGGTCTATAACAAGTGGTAACGGTGAGAGACTTGTTTCTGGAAAGGAGAATTTTTAGAAGTAGAACCTTGAATTGTTTGGGCACAGACCTGGATAGTGTGACAGAACTCTGCAGGCTATCTCTGCAGTAGATTGCAACTTCGCCCCCGTTGGAAGTTCTATCTTGTCGGGAATTGTTATAGATATTATAGTGAGGCTAAATGCTAACCCAACTCCTCCAGCTCAGGCTCCAGAGGGGGTCTCACCTGCAGTAGTTGTGGCTGCCAAGACCTCCCTCTCCGTTGGGGTACTTGAGGGTGTTGTAGGGGTGCTGGAAGGTCTCATTCCAGAAGAGGCATGGCTTGCCCCCAAGGAGGCTCGTCTGGTTTTGGCAGCCCCTGTAGTCCCCTCCATTGGCTGTGTAACATTCTGGGGAGAAAAAGAGAGAGAGGGAGAGGGGGAGGGAAGGAGGGAGGGGGGGAATGAGGGAAGGAGAGAGGAAGAGAGAGAAGGGAGAGAGAGATTTAACAAGTGTTCACTGTGTTTGGCATTTAGAGAGAAATATCTATTCTGATAAAAATCCAAAGCTTGGCTGAGTTTTTTCAGTCATGTTTTCACGTCAATGTAGTGACCTAGTCTGTTGTTAATATTGGGCCAAAAGAGTAGGCTTGAATTATTAGCGTTTTACACAAATAGGATACAATCGAAATAACTGTAAGTCTTGGAATAGTTGTGTTCTTTACCCAATTTTAGATTCTAAAGATGGCCAAATGTGTTAGATAGCTAGCGTGAGATCAATCACACAATATTGTTCCAATTAATGCCCTCCAAATGTGAAGGTTCTTGAGAAACCCACTACGATGTATACAGTAAAAAACAAAACAGGCATGGTTTGAATTTTCTGTCAAATTGGACGACAACCATATGGAGACGAGAGAGAGAGAGCGCGAGAGCAAGTGAGAGAGAGAGAGAGGGGGGGGGGGGCAGAGAGAACAAACTAAAGCACGGTCAAACAACTTCCTCTCCACCCTAACACTCAAGCAAAACACAAAATGGAGAAATAAACACTTTTTTTCTCAGACAACAAAAGAAAGAGTAACCAAATTATCACAGCCAGTGGTGAAGGGAGTCTGATGAGCCCTCATTGCGCAGTGTTTCCCTGGGGCTCAGAGGGAGGGAGGAGGGTCTCTGGTCTGGCCAGCACAGACACAGGCCCTGTCTGAAAATGCATCTTAAACTCTCATCTACTTGAGGTGCAGTACAGTGAAGTATAGAGCGAAGCTCTGTCACTTCTACTGTCCACCCTGCTTGCAGTGACAGCCATATGCCCTGAGAGATAACACTATGATGTCGGTCTCTCTCTGCTTCCCCTTTGGAGTCTAAAGTTTAAAGCTCATTTCCTGTTCCACAGCATCTAGGGTAGAACATCATTCAGATCAGTCTATCCCAACAGTGTTGTCTATACACCCTCTTGAAGCAGCCCTGTACAGCTCGTTACCGGCCTGTTTGGGAAGAGACAGCAGCATCACAGAGCCTTGGAAGGACTGTTCCCAAAGTCACCCACGCAACTCAGCCCTAGATGTATTAGTTCACAGACGAAGGAGTCAATTAGTCCTACCACTCGGGATTGGTCTCCCCTGATTCCCGCTTTCTCCTCAAGAGACCCTTAACCAGTCCTCCATAAGGCGGATCTATGGAAGAACACTGAGCAAAATACAGCAGACTCTAAATCAAAATGAATTTAGTCATCCAGTGTTGTCTGTATGGAGGTTATGGGGGTTTGATATCTGAAACACAACTTGTCTGAAGTCATTCCTTCTATGTCTCGTGCCAAAAGTAACAGGAAACACATAAAGAAACTCCAACAACGTATTCTGCACTAATAATCAGATACAATAGTTTCCCTCGTGAAACACTATTGTCACGTTCTGACCTTTATTTCCTTTGTTTTGTATTTATTTAGTATGGTCAGGGCGTGAGTTGGGTGGGCAGTCTATGTTTGATATTCTATGATTTGGGATTTCTATGTTTCGGCCGAGTATGGTTCTCAATCAGAGGCAGGTGTCATTAGTTGTCTCTGATTGAGAATCATACTTAGGTAGCCTGGGTTGCACTGTTTGTTTGTGGGTGATTGTCTATGTTGATGACTTGTTTCAGCGCAGCTCGCATTAGCGTCACGGTTGTTATTTTGTTTACTGGTTTTTTGTATAGTGTTTCTGTGTTCAGTTCTTTCTTTAATTAAAACATTCAACATGAACACATATCACGCCGCATTTTGGTCCTCCGATCCTTCTCGCCTCTCCTCTTCAGATGAAGAGGAGGACGACCGTGACAACTATGTTCTTGCAGAAAAACAAGCTGCCTCCATGTCAAACCAGGAGAGGCCTCCAGTTGCTTTCAGTGTCATGTAAAAGTGGGTTTTAATTAAAGACATTTAGGGCAGGCGCAATTGTTCGGTCAGCTCTATCCACGATCCATCAGCGGTATGACAGACTGACAGGCTTCACTGCTCGTAAGGAGCTGAGGGGTGTAGGGTTTCAGTAATTATGAAGCCACTCCATTGTCTGTAAACTGTAAACAGCTCCTCACTCCCTCAGTGAATTAGTTCTGCCAGTGTCTAGGTCTGAGTGGCTCAGTATCAGCCAAGCATCATAAATATACCTAGAGTCTAAAGTGAAGGGGAACGAACATGTATTCATAAAAGTAGCAATCCGGCTTTATAGCGTTAGGAGACGTGTCACACTCGTGTGGGGAGTTTAGAGAGAATGTAAACAGAGAGAGATAGCATCAGCGATCAGTCTGGCGTTCAGAGGACAGATGAGGCGGTTTAATAAGGTGGGATGATTGTGTGTGTGTGTGTGTGTGTTTATTTTTATTTTACCTTTATTTTACTAGGCAAGTTAGTTAAGAACAAATTCTTATTTTCAATGGCGGCCTAGGAACAGTGGGTTAACTGCCTGTTCAGAGGCAGAACGACAGATTTGTACCTTGTCAGCTCGGGGTTTGAACTTGAAACCTTCCGGTTCCTCGTCCAACGCTCTGTGTGTGTGTGTGTGTGTGTGTGTGTGTGTGTGTGTGTGTGTGTGTCACAGGATTCACACTGAGCAGTGTGGAGAGTTTGAGGGCCAGTTCCAGTGCGTTTATGAGTCACTCATATCCCAGAGCAATCACGTCAAGGGTGCTATACTCTCCACTCCAGTCATCTTAGACAGACAGCAGTACCTTGCAGGAAGCGTTGAGGCAGAGCCTTGCATAACAAACAGGCCTTGTGTCGGTCCTTCAAACTAGACACACACACTAGATTGAAATTGAAGCGACTGATGTTATTGTGCCTGCTTTACAAAGCAATAGATCAGAAGAGAAAAGGAGAGGAACCCAACGTGACTTTGTGAAATGTCTCCTATTTGTTCAACTTTTGTGAAAGTTTACTGTTTCAGTGTTCAGTACTTTGGATACTACTCCTGCTGTTGGCAGTCATGTCCCTGCTATGGCGAAGCTATCTAACCCTTCCAGGACGAGACGGTAAATAAGACAGTGTTTTCCTAGCGGCCGGGCCAAGGGCTTGATGTGGTCTGAAGGCACCATTTGCCTGCGGTGGGAATGGGAAGTAGTGTATCTGCAGGGACTCAGAGATAATTGAGGCCATCTTAAAGATGAATGGAGTGTTTAAAAGGCCTGCGGAGGAAGGGAGGGAGGGATACCATGCACATGTCCTTCAAAACGAGTTCCTCCCGCTATAGAATGAGGATAGGAAGAGAGATCCAAAAGCTGTGACACAATCCATCCACTTACTACAAGGTCTCCATCTGAAATGGTACACTATTCCTTATTTATTGCACTACTTCTAACCAGGACCCATCAAAAATAGTGCTCTATATAAGGGTATAGGAAGCTATTTGGGACATACTCCAGCTGTCCTCTTCCCTCTGATTGGTGACTATCGTCACCTCAGCTCCCCCCCCCCCTCTCTGTCAGCATGTGACCAATCCACTCATGTCACATGACAAGGGCCTTTCTTGTGGTTGCATCACAGCCTGATGGGAAACAGAACCAGAGACCACGACCGCATGAGAGAGAGAGAGAGAGAGAGAGAGAGAGAGAGGGGGGGGGGGAGAGAAAAAAAAAAAAACTCTTAAATACATGCAAGATCCTCAAATAGAAAAGTCCGGGAAAAGGGAGGAGAAGAGGAGGATGGAGGACTCGCCCCAAACCCCAACCAGCAAAGTCTTGCTCTCGCAGGATACCACACAAACCCAAGAAGTCTTAAAAAAGGAAAGAGAGGAGGATAATTCACTGAGAGCTAATCGCCCTGTTATTATATTTGTCGGGATTTGTGGGCTAATTACTTCCATACTAAGACTTCAAATAGCGCTCGTTGGCGAGTGATGGAGAGGGAGAGAGATTGAGAGAGGGATATATAGAGAGGGGGAGAGAAAGAGGGAGAGAGGTGAAAGAGAAAGAGAGAGAGAGAGGGGGGAGAGAAAGAGGGAGAGAGAGCTGTGCCTGCCTGCTTGTGGTCATGTGATTTCATTGGTAAACAAAACAAACAAGCAGACAAACAAAGGGTGTTTCTCTGTAGAGAGCTGCCTGGTCACGCTATTAATACAGCACTGTGTTGTTGTGTTAGCTATGAGCAGGGATGAAACAAAGCGCGAGATAATTACATAGGTCTGGTTCTAAAGACAGACTCTGATTTAAGGAGCTTCCTCCATCCCTCTCTATATCCCTCCATCCTTCTATCCATTCCATTCATCTTTATTGCAACCCAGTAGGGAATAACAGAGGGACAACCATGAGGACTGACTGTATGACTGACTAAATATATATTTTTTTAAATTTATATTTATTTCATCTTTATTTAACTAGACAAGTCAGTTAAAAACAAATTCCTATTTACAAAGACGGCCTACCAAAAGGCAAGAGGCCTCCTGCGGGGACGGGGTCTGGGATTAAAAAATAATAATTAAACACCACAAGAGAGACAAGACAACACTACATAAAGAGAGAACTAAGACAACAAACATAGCAAGGCAGCAACACATGACAACCAAACATGGTAGCAACACAACATGACAACAACATGGTAGCAACACAACATGGCAGCAGCACGGTAAAGAAGGGAGAGAGCACAAAACATGGTCCAAACATTATTGGGCACAGACAACAGCACAGGGCAAGAAGGTAGAGACAACTATACATCAAGCAAAAGAGCCACAACTGTCAGTAAGAGTGTACATTTCAGTCTTTGATTGAAGAAATTGAGATTTTTTTTCCAGTTTGAGTGATTGTTGCAGCTCGTTCCAGTCACTAGCTGCAGCGAACTGAAAAGAGGAGCGACCCAGGGATGCGTGTGCTTTGGGGACCTTTAACAGATTGTGACTGGCAGAACGGGTGTTGTATGTGGAGGATGAGGGCTGCAGTAAATATCTCAGATATATATGAGGTAACTGACAAAATAAAGTAAACACCAACATAAAGTGTCTTAAGAAAGCATTGGGGCACCACGGGCCGAACTCGGCTAGGTGAAACGAACATGTGTGCCTGCATACTCCGTTAAAAGACCTTCATTTGAGAAACAAGAAAAAACGAGTCAATAGTACTGCTTGTCCATTCGGAGACACCGTAGTCAGTATACACTTCCTCAAAATAGTCTGAATTAATGTAAGATAATTCAAGAAATCTGTCAGTAATTGTGACGTTTTTGCCAAGGAGATTTTAGTTGCGCGATTTTACATTTTACTAACATGCTGACCATGACGTAACATCCAGCACGCATAAAGCAACTCATTCTGTTTCGTACATCCTCTCTCTACCAGGTGTAGCGCTTCTTTCGCCGATTAAAACTAAGAAAGGGACAGGGTCAGGGGGGGGATACCTAGTCAAAGGGACAGGGTCAGTGGGGGGATACCTAGTCAAAGGGACAGGGTCAGGGGGGGATACCTAGTCAAAGGGACAGGGTCAGGGGGGGATACCTAGTCAAAGGGACAGGGTCAGGGGGGAATACCTAGTCAAAGGGACAGGGTCAGGGGGGATACCCAGTCAATTTGACAACTGAATGCATTCATTTTTTGCGTCATCACCGCAAGCCATCATGACTCTCAAAAGCCGTTACTTACTTCTGAAGATAACTTTAGCGCGCCCTAAAAAAACCTGATTCAAATTCGACATAAACTCTTCATAGTGTTTTATTTACATTTTAGAGGTGATAAGTTGGACAGATCCCCACACTGCTTATCTCCCACGTTCCCTATCACACAGTAGGTTTCGCTTCCCCACCCGCCATTTTTAAAAAGACCCGATGGAGCTCATTGCCTTCTTCAATCATGCAGAGATGTGCAGCATGAAGGTCTTGTCATTGATTTGGCCGGAAAGGGGATAAATTGTGCTTGACAATGGTATTCATATTACAGTTGACCTGGAAGTATTACGTTTTTGGGACGCTAAAATAAGGTCAATTGTACGTTACAGTGTGATGTACAAAAGTGCGTTCGCTAACTATAGTTGGTTCAGAGTTATTTTTGATATTTCAACCTGCATGTCCTGATCACGTCTGGTGTGGATGGACAAAAATCAGCATGCGTGCGAAGGCGGACGCACGCGTATGCCCGGTCAAGTCAGAATGTAAAATGTTTGGTGCAGTATTTCTCAAGTGAAAAAATTTGAAAGAAAACGATTAGTCTCTGGTTAAAACCTCTTGATACTCCCCATCCCGGATCCGGGATCGTGAATAAAGCCTCAGGCTCATTAGCATAACGCAACGTTAACGATTTCTGAAAATCGCAAATAAAATGAAAATAATGTGCCTGCTCTCAAGCTTAGCCTTTTCTTAACAACACTGTCATCTCAGATTTTCAAAATATGCTTTTGAACCATAGCAAATCACTAATTTGTGTAAGAGTATGCTAAGCTAGTTTAGCATTTTGAGTAGCATTTAGCACGCAACATTTTTACAAAAACCAGATAACCAAATAAATAAAATCATTTACCTTTGAAGAGCTTCGGATGTTTTCAATGAGGAGACTCTCAGTTACATAGCAAATGTTCAGTTTTTCCTGAAAGAATCTTTGTGTAGGAGAAATCGCTCCGTTTTGTACATCACATTTTGCTACCAAAACGAACCGAAAATTCAGTCACCAAAACGTCAAACTTTTTCCGAATTAACTCCATAATATCGACCGAAACATGGCAAACGTTGTTTGGAATCAATCCTCAAGGTGTTTTTTCACATATCTCTTCATTGATATGCAGTTCGTGGAAGCCTGCTTTCCCCTCAGAATCGCATGGAAAAATACCAGCAGCTGAAAAAGACGCACCAATTTCGACGGAGGACACCGGGCGGACACCTGGAAAATGTAGTCTCTTATGGTCAATCTTCCAATGATATGCCTACAAATACGTCACAATGCTGCAGACACCTTGGGAAAACGACAGAAAGGGCAGGCTCATTCCTCTCGCATTCACAGCCATATAAGGAGACAATGGAAAACGGAGCCTCAAAAATCCTGCTGGTTTCCTGGTTGCCGTTTCATCTTGGTTTTGCCTGTAGCTCCCATTCTAGGGCACCCACAGAGAATATCTTTGCAGTTCTGGAAAATTCAGAGTGTTTTCTTTCCAAAGCTATCAATTATATGCATAGTCGAGCATATTTTTGTGACAAAATATCTTGTTTAAAACGGGAACATTTTTCATCCAAAAATGAAATTGCGCCCTTAGAGTTTCAAGAGGTTAAAAACACCCGCCGCCTGCAAATGCAAGTAGATTTTGGCATTGGTGGGTAAGATATCTATTTCACCAGCCAGGTTGGCAGATGGTCAGGGCTCCACAATGCGAGCATTTCACTCGCATTTGTGAATTAAAAATAGTATGATCACATTTCTAGTAAAATAAATTCTACATTAGCTGTTCTTCAAAGTATTTTCCATAGCTGGTAAATTGGATCAAAGAATTATGAAACCTACATAGCCTATTCCACCTTGCGCCGCAACAATGCCTGGCTGCGGGGCTGTGCACATGTGAAGAGCTGAAAGATTCCTTTTTTATAAGCACAGCGCACAGACATACAAGTTGGTCTAATTTACCTGAAACAAAATACTATTTCCATTGTTTTGTTCACAAGCTAGGTTGTTTTCCTATTATTGAATTTCAACTGCGAGGGAAAGGAGAAGACAACGCTTCTTTACTCGTCAGACTCAATCTCGCAAGCACAAACATGACTGGAGTCGCGTTAGGACCCCAGGCATGGAGTCATTGCTGAGGACCAACACTAACAAAAACGTCAGAAAATGTTGTCATAACATAGGTATGCACAAACCATCCCAAACTGTTTAGGCTGGGAAGCATGCAGAGGCCTTCAGTCCACACTTCCCTGTTTACGAAGCGCGTGACAAATAGAATTTGATTTGAGGAAGGCACCGCATGGCAGAGGGGGAAAACATATTTTTGCAGGTATACTACAGGGCTGTGAAGTTTTATGCAAGTACAGTAACTTATTTCCCATGAGGTGTTTTAGATACAGCATTCCACTATGGGATATCAGGGGTCTAGACTTACAGGTTACAACTGTGACTAAACAGGCAAGATGCTCTCATCCTTGCAAGGGTCAACAAAAGTGTGAACCTGACTGAAAAAGATAGACTTGCTACAACATCATTGAAGAGAGTCTTATTCCCACGTAAGTGAGAGATGCCCCTTCACTACCCCAATGTCTTCCTCCAATACAATGACTCGTTTCCTTTAGAGCCATTGTCCTTCTGTTTTGTTAGTGACCTGAATAAGGGAGCAATAAAACCATGGAAACCCAATTTAGCCCTAAAATAGCTTCAACACTACCCCAAATACCCCCCCCCCCCCCAGGCCACCACCTCACCTACCTAGCCACAAGTCCAGGGGAATCCTTGCCAAAATGGAATCAGTAGCATCTATAAAATGTGGCTGCTTCTCGTTCTAACGTGCTCCTTATTATTTACTTCTACTCACCCTGTAATGGGAAGAGACGAGTGTAGCCTTCAGTTCTCTCTCTCTATTGTTGGGATACAACATGCCGATCGAAAGAAAAGCTTAAAGAAACAAAAGTTGCCTCAAGCTGCTATTTGGCCTTCAATTAAAGTCTTTGACTGATGTCTGAGAATCTATCAGAAAATAGATTAAAGGTGATAAAGTATCTACCTTTAAAACAATTTGGAATGATGTTTGACAGAACACGGCAGCACAGATGGACTGAGGGTACAGCTTGGTCTGGGTGACCCAAGTGGGAAAATGCTGCACCCCGATTCTCCACCCTTTTACAGGAAGTGTGCACTTCCACCATTGTCAAATCCATGCGAGAAAGTATGAAAGTCAAGTGCACACTTTGGGTGAATGGGGGGGATGAGGACGTGAAAGATGGGACTTATACACTGACTATGACCTGAAGGAGGACGTTGAAACAAAAGTGGAAAGGAAGGACCTGACATGTGTGAGGACGAAATGCCAACGTGACACAAGGGAGGACAGGTGTCACTATAAACTACTTCTCCTTAGCACTTCCTGTCAGTTTCCCTGTTTCTTCTTGAGTCACTTTGCTCTAGCCATCTGCAGTTTCAGTGAGACAAAGACAAATATGAAAATGAAGGCATATTTTCCAAACATCAACCCCCTATTACACACACACACACACACACACACACACACACACACACACACACACACACACACACACACACACACACACACACACACACACACACACACACACACACACACACACACACACACACACACACACACACACACACACACACACACACACACACACACTTCACCCCTGCCTGCCTCTCTCCATTACTGTATCTCAAGCTAGTTAATCTGCCATATCCCAGGCCACTAAGTGGACTAAGTAGACAAGGTTAGCAGGTTAAACAAATACAGAGGGGGATATGTCCATCCTGCTACACCATTCCGCATACTCAACACATGCTCGCGTTGAACTCACTCTAAACCAATTCTGACACCAGAGTAAACAAGGTGGAGATGAGGTTAGGGGGAAAGAGGGAAGGGAGGTGAGTGAGTGAGTGTAAGAGAGAGAGAGAGAGAGAGAGACAGAGAGAGAGAGAGAGAGAGAGAGAGAGAGAGAGAGAGGGTCTCAGTGAAACAACATGGATACAGCCAGGGGCCGCATTTATAAAACGGACTTACGATCAATTTTGATTTTTAAGTATGATTACGCAGAATACCACGTCTAAGTAGTTATTTATAAAACCTTACATTGACGTGGAAATGATCTTATCCCTACTCAAAGTCGAGACTTGCCGTAAGTGATTTTCCTACTGGTTATGTAGGGTATTGCAGTTTGGGATGCATATGCGTCCAAACCTGTGGTGAACGTTGCATTAGCTTTATGAACAATTTGTTAGGAATTATCAATTAAAGGTGTGAGGAATGAACTGCCAGACGCAAGGTGTTTTGAATTAAAAACAGGATGCGATGTTCTATAAATAGTGTGTCAAATTAGAAAAAAGTAACCATGGCTGTTCTGGCCTTACTGGAAGACATTGCTTTTAGAAAGGGAGAGTTTTCAGAGACCGGAACGTCTTTGCGCACGATGATCCATGGCTTATAAATCCAATGGCCTATCGTCTCCCAAGAAATGTTCTGTCAGATTTGTGCGCGGATTTAGTCCCTAATCTGGAAAGGAAGACACTGTAAATCAAGCCATATCCATATCTGTCCAAGTACTGTCCACTCTGGGATTCCTCACTACTGGGACATTCCAGAGGGAAATGAGTGACAGGTCGGGTATATATATCACTGCCATCATTCAGCCACATCCTGCCACAAGTGATCGAGGCGATTCTACACATATTGTCCATGAGATACCCATTTAGTTTCCCATTTACACCCTCATTTCATTTCCCAGGGGTCGTACTGTAGGTGCAGTTGACTGCACGCATATTGCCTTATGCGCACCGCCTGTAGATGAACATGTATATGTCAACAGGAAGAATTTCCATTCATTTAATGTTCAGATCATCTGCGATGCCCGTACGCAACTCCTCAATGTGTGCTCCAAGTGGCCAGCGTCTAACACTGACGGTTTTACCCTATTAGGTGACCGGGGCTATCCACTGAAAAAGTGGCTTCTTGCTCTCTTTGCCTATCCCCGAACAGCAGAGGAAATGCGCTGCATTTTGACCCACGGCAGAACAAGGTCGGTTGTGGAGCGCACCATCGGATTGCTGAAGGGCCACGTTGCCTTGATGCATCAGGTGGAAAACTCCTCTACAAGCCAGAGAAGGTCATTTAATTTAATAAAAATGCAAAACTTTAATTTAGTTTTAAAATGGGTCAACTTAAAGCAACATATACCAACATTTTATATTTAGCATTTTATTGAAATTGCACACCCACATTTCTGGCCAACTAGCTGAAAACAGTTTTACGGTTACTGAGATGTCCCTTTGAAGCGTGTTCATTTTGTAGCATTGCTAGTGTAAACGAATGGAATCAGCTGATTCCTATCATTTCCACTAGCACTGCAACAAAATGCGAACAGATTTCAAGGGGACATCTCAGTAACTGTAGTGCCTATTAGCAGTGCAAGTTTGTTTGACAAGAACATTCGGGTGTGCAATTTCAAACCTAAATTTAAAATGTTGGCCTGTTGTTTTATAAGAATGAATGTTTTCCCTCCCCAATCAAAGGTGACATGCATCATACTGGAATGTGGTGTACTCCACAACATAGCCCTGAGATATGGTATTAAAATGGATGCGGAGATTAGAATGGACCCCCAAGAGCCTCCTAACACCCCCACCCAATGGGGCACCTGCCCCGACTGACGCAATGAGAAGGAGGCGGCAGCTCAAACAGAGATTGGTGGTAAGAAACAGAATGCCAGACAATATATACGAAGCATAGGCTTTTTATTCACGTTGTGGAAAATGTTCAACAATTGCATTATGTAAATGAATGAAAACCCTAACTATTCTTCCGAGTTCAGTCACAATCTGCCGAACCAATGTGTTCAACTCGTTCTGGGTTTGCAGGACTGAGACGGTCAACACGCGAACTGTAGACATGGACACAGATGTGGACGGACCCTCGACACCTGTGGCCAAACCTTCCCCCTCACTCCTGGTACCTGCTGATTTGGGAGCCTTGCACACTTTATCCCTGGGTGGAGGGCGCATGGCTGCAACGCAGCTTCCGTTGGTGGAGGGGACACACTCACCCGGCGCACGGGCTGCAACGCAGCTTCCTCCGTTTCTATGTGAATAAAATTAATCAGTGCACGTCTGGTATGTTAAGTTACTGACAACCACGTTTCACTTTCTCTTAATTACTTAACGTGATCCAGTGATGCAGTCATGGGGGTTTCGCGCTCCGACTTCACCGTTTCCGATGTTACTGCTAAACGATGTAAAAGTTGGGATTAAACCATATGAAAAATAAAATAAAGTCGACGTCAGAGAATGTGCCAGTGTACGCGCTCTCCAATGATTACCCCAATGTGCTGTTCCATTTGGGAGAGTTCCGGCATGCCAGGCCCCCCCTCCCGTTGCCTTTATGCTGCGGTTATGTATGGCTATTCTTTTTATCCCTTGCAGTTTAAGGTCAGACCATTTATTTTTCACATCAGCCACAGTTCTGTCTTGCTGCCCCACTTCGTTCACTGCCGTGGCAACACGCTCCAAAGCTACCTGTTTGGCTTTGTTTGTCAACCCACTATTTAGTCCACTGAATAATACGTGCTGCCTGTCTTCAATCTCCTCTACCATCGCTGTGATCTCATCTTCCAAAAAGCTTGCATTTCTCTTTTGGTCCATGGCTATTCCTGACTAAACCCTCATTTGTGCTAGCATTCTATAAGGGGAAACCGCTGATTGTAACACGGAACCCAAACCGGCTACGTGCATGCGCCATCGTCCATAAATTGATTTTGCCCCCCCACACCAAACGCGATCAAGTCACGCAGGTTAAAATATCAAAACAAACTCTGAACCAATTTTATTAATTTGCTAGCTTGCACTTGCTAGCTAATTTGTCATTTTTAGCTAGCTTGCTGTTGCTAGCTAATTTGTCCTGGGATATAAACAATGAGTTGTTATTTTATCTGAAATGCACAAGGTCCTCTACTTCGCCAATTAATCCACACATAAAACGATCAACCAAATCGTTTCTCTAGTCATCTCTCCTCCTTCCATGCTTTGTCTTCTCTTGACTTTATATTGCAATTGGCAGCTTTCATAAATTAGGTGCATTACTGCCACTGACCTCATTCGACTTTCAGTCACCCATGTGGGTATAACCAATGAGGAGATGGGAGAGGCAGAACTTGCAACGCGATCTGCGTCAGAAATAGAACTGATTTCTATTTTAGCCCTTGGCAACACAGGCGCTAATTGGCGTGCACGAGCAGTGTGGGTGCAATAATTGAATAACAGATTTCTAAATGTATTTTGCAACGCGAGCAGTGTAGTCAGCCTGTAAGGCACATTCAGGTGCCGTTCATTTTAAGTTCATTTGAGATTTATAGATCACAGGTGCGTAAGTTACAAATGGGCTTCTTCGAACCTGTGTAAGCAAGGTTTTTTATGCTCAGTATCTTTTATGAATCGAAAGTAAGCACACCGTCGGTAATGACCTTACGACTAAGTTCAAGTATCTAAGAACATTTTTATAAATGAGGCCCCGGGACAGAGCAGGAGAGAGGGAGGGAGACAGAGAGAGAAAGGTTGCTCTGTTCCAAGGTACACTATTAGGGTGTTTAGGAAAGATCCATCTGAAATCATAAACCAAAATGTAAATTAAGCGGGTGCACAGAGAGCAAAGAAGACACGATGAAAGAAAGAGCCAATGGGAAAGAGAAAAACAGAGAGATAGGATGGGAGAAGAGAGATAGAAAACTCTTTATTGGTTGTTAGAACTGCTTTCTTCAAAACCCTCATTCTCTCCATGTTGCTCCAGTGAAGTAACACTTGGTTGATTTGATTTCCTATTGTTATGTTATGACCCACCAAGCCAAGGCTCATAAAAAATGTACAGCAAACAAAGACAAAGCTAGCAAGCGCCTAGCTAACATACACCAGACCAGCCAGGTCTCAGCTCAGAGCTCCAAATGCCATTCCAGATGAGCTCTGTGGTGCAGTTACGTGCTGGGCCCCTATACCAGCAAACAAACAACCAATGTAGGGCTTAGAGAGAGAAAAAAACCGAGCCTGTTTAATTTGTCTGCTAGGAAGGAAGGTAATGAACACACAAACACAAACACACGCACACACACGCATATGGGTTCTTAGTACTATCGGGGATTGGCTAGCTTTGGGATCTATGGCTGTGATATGGGACATGACGGCCCACTGTTGCTAAAGTCTGTTCAAGAACTACATTGGGGTTTTCTCATCTCTTCTTCTCTTCCTCTATTCTT
Organism: Oncorhynchus masou masou; assembly: GCF_036934945.1. Taxonomy (NCBI): domain Eukaryota; kingdom Metazoa; phylum Chordata; class Actinopteri; order Salmoniformes; family Salmonidae; genus Oncorhynchus; species Oncorhynchus masou. The sequence continues at coordinate 47,126,326 of NC_088212.1, forward strand.
CTCCTATTCCCTTCTTTTTATATATAAAAAAAGAGGGAGTAAATTATCCCTACACTAACTAACACTCAGGCTACATCCCAAAATGGCACCCTATTCCCTTCACAGTGCACTACTTTTGACCAGGGCACATAGGGGTGCACTATATAGGGAATAGGGTGCTAACAGAGTACCCACCCACCCACCCACTCTTCAGACGGGTGCAATTTTAATCAGCCGAGCAGCCGTGGCGACAGTGTTTTAAGTTGCATCCGATGTGGAGGACGGGGGTACTCAGACACACAGACTGCATTGTTCCAACTTCCCAGTGGAGTATGTCATTGTGCCCATGTCATTCATTTATTCTCACCCACTCTTGACTGTACTGCCAGTGTAATTCCCCAAAGGATGTCCGCCCACTGTGTGTGTGTCAGTCATTCTAATCTAGGCTGACCAGCATGTTCCAGACTTTCAAAGGCAGCAATCATTGTGCTAAATAATTTATTAAAAACTGGGTGGTTTGAGCCCTGAACGCTGATTGGCTGACAGCCATGGTATATCAGACAGTATACTATGGGTATGACAAAAAATGTGTTATACTGCTCTAATCACATTGGTAACCAGTTTATAATAGCAATAATTTCATTCATTCTGAATGAAAGCAAAAACAGCAAGTCAATCCGTCATTAGCTTCAAACAATAAAATGTTACAGTAGAAATGCAAACACATTGATCCATAAGGTTGAATGTGTATCCAAAATGTGAGGTCCCACAGGCATCTTTGTGAACTTCAACTCTCCTTCCTCCCTATCAGAGACACTTTCATCTATCTTCAGGGATCTCCCAAACCCCTCTTACTCTAGCCAAAGCCTCACTGCAACATTGCGAACACACCTCACAAAGAGAGAGTGAGCAAGTTATTTTTTATTTCTTTATTTAACCTTTATTTAACTAAGTGAGTGAAGTGAGTGAGTGAAAGAGAGAGAGAGAACAGAGAGCGGCTAATAGCTGCACACACATGCCCCTGAAACAGCTCAAAGCCAGAGCCTCTTTACCCCAAACCACATGTAATTAACATACCAGACATGCCAGCCAACATGAGCACAAACAGGACGATCGAAAACAGGTGTGTTTCAAAACAAAGACCCCCTCCTTACCTCTCTCTCTTTTCTCCCTCATCTCCCTCCCTCTCCTTTCCTCTCTCTTTCTGGGCCCCTGCTTGATTACAGGCCCAAGGGAAGATGGGGCCGGACTGGGAGGATAAATAGAGGGCCTGAACTGAGGTGAGTCAAGTGTGACCTGGCATTCAAGTGCTCTCAAAAAACAATTTAATCACTTACAGTACCAGTCAAAAGTTTGGACACACATACTCATTCAAGGGTTTTTCTTTATTTTTACCATTTTCTACATTGTAGAATAATAGTGAAGACATCAAAACTATGAAATAACACACATGGAATCATGTAGTAACCAGAAAAGTGTTATTTTATATTTGAGATTATTCAAAGTAGCCACCCTTTGCCTTGATGACAGCTGAATGAAATAATAAAGTCATAAAATAAAACAAATGTAATATACAAAACACCTGAATTTTTTAAATAAAAGTAATGTGAATAAACTATGGTTAATAAGTGACAAGCAGTAATGGACAGTCACTACCATCATGGGACGTTAATTAATTGTTTTATTCTGTGTTGTTACCGCATTCAACCCACATTATGCATAGTGCATTTAAATGTAAAAAAAAAAAAATCTAAACCCCAAAAAGTTATTTTTATATAATCAAACCAAAACGACCTCAAAACGCAGTAATCGCTCAGCACTACTGTTTCCTCAAGAACATGTAACGATAACACTAATACAGATATTAATATGCAATATTATAAGAACGTTATTGATGTCGAATGAAAGAGAAGCAATGAGGATTTAATGTAACCACGCAAAACCGAAGGGGGAAAGAGAAAATTACGGTGAACTTCCCAATATGTTGTCGTAAGAAGTTTGACAGTTTGAGAACCGAAGTGGAAGTAGTACGGAGGACGTCGTAATGCCAGCTTGGCATTCTGGGTAGCAATGATTGGAACATCTGCAATAACCCAACATCCGGCCGAGTGCCAACCCGCACGCCACAGTGAAATAATATAAAATCAGCTTGTGAGTTCTATAGCCAATGGGCTTACTTTGGAATAGTTGTTCTTCAGATGAGATCAGAAGTGAGATGAAGTGCCGGCTGGAAATTTGACATAATTTGATCAAAACGTCTAAGTAAGGCTTTGAGTCATGTGTTTTGATTAGGCGTAATTGGAAAAGACCAACATTGGATTTTGTTCACCCTTTGGGCATATGACAACATTACATAGACTGCACTTCATAGCTGCACTTAAGAAACCTGGAGAATTCTAGAGCCATGTAGAACTCAAGAGTTTCCATCGCTCCATAGTTTTCAAACTCAGTATACCTATTGCTCCATAGTTCTAGAACTCAGAGAATTTCTAGATCCATGGTTCTAGAACTCAGTTTTTCGAGCTCCATAGTTTTAGAACCCTGTGTTCCTATAGCTCCATAGTTCTAGAACTTAGTATTCCAAGTTCAAGAACTATCCGTTTTAGAATGCTTCGTCAGAGTGTTGTGGGAGCAGCGGGTCCAAGTGGAACACAAACATGCCCCATCTGCCTCCAATGACTCTTTTCTAGCAGCATGGAGCTAGTAGAGTGTGAGTGGCAAGTACATCAGAAAAAAGCCCCGCATGTTTGTTTTGCCGATGTTTGTAAACTACAGATGGAAGTCTTGGCTGTCCCTTCTGCATTCCTCTGACTGCATCGTCACATATTGCTTCTACTTCAATTGGATCTGAGAAAAAAACGAGAGAAACTGGGGCTCTTTGCTATGATGGTGAGAGAGCGGACCGAAATGTCACTCTTATCTCTCTCCACACTAAATTCCCCCTTATCTGAAACATTTTCTAAAAAGGACCACAACAAAACACATTCATCTGTACTTTGATTTCTTAGATTTTCTCTAAATGCATTTAATGCCTGATGTTTTATCTTCCTGTTTGCTCCGGTCAGCCAACGAGCGAAGGGTGCAATACCACCATATTAAAAGGACAAAAGACCGACAGATAACCCGTGAACAAAACACACAACACCAGGACACAAAAACCAATGCACAAAAGCTGCCACACAACTTAGGGTTGCAAAGCTACAGGTCATTTACCAGTTATCGGAATCTAATCTGGGAAATTAACAGAAAATCTATGGTAATCTATCATATTTGCGTAATTTTAAAAAATGGATTCATACATAGTATTCATTTCTGTGTCCATATTGTCCATGAGTTTCCAGTAGACAGAACATATGGTTCAAGAGAAAATAGCCTAATTGATGAAAAAAAGCACCTAATCAACAATGGCATTATTTTCTATTAACTCTACAACTCTTCTAACTACTGACTTATTTCACAACTGCCACCAGTTTGACGTCAAAACATTTACAAAAAATACAGTTGAAGTCGGAAATTTACCTTAGCCAAATACATTTAAACTCCTGATAAAAATTCCCTGTCTTAGGTCAGTTACGATCACCACTATATTTTAAGAATGTTTTAAGAATGTGAAATGTCAGAATAATAGTAGAGAGAATGATTTATTTAAGCTTTTATTTCTTTCATCACATTCCCAGTGGGTCAGAAGTTTACATACACTCAATTAGTATTTGGTAGCATTGCCTTTAAATTGCTTAACTTGGGTCAAACGTTTCGGGGAGCCTTCCAGAAGCTTCCCCCAATAAGTTGGGTGAATTTTGTCCCAATCTTCATAACAGAGCTCGTGTAACTGAGTCAGGTTTGTAGGCCTCCTTGCTCGCACACGCGTTTCAGTTCTGCCCACAAGTTTTCTACGGGATTGAGGTCAAGGCTTTGTGATGGCCACTCCAATACCTTGACTTTCTTGTCCTTAAAGTATGCTTGGGGTTATTGTCCATTTGGAAGACCCATTTACGACCAAGCTTTAACTTCCTGACTGATGCCTAGAGATGTTGCTTCAATAGATCCACATAATTTTCCTCCCTCATGATGCCATCTATTTTGTGAAGTGCACAAGTCCCTACTGCAGCAAAGCACCCCCACAACATGATACTGCCATCCCTGTGCTTCACGGTTTGAATGGTGTACTTCGGCTTGCAAGCCTCCCCTTTTTCCTCCAAACATAACGATGGTCATTATGGCCAAACAGTTGTATTTTTGTTTCATCAGACCAGAGGACATTTCTCCAAAAAGTACGATCTTTGTCCCCATGTGCAGTTGCAAACTGTAGTCTGGCTTTTTTATGGCGGTTTTGGAGCAGGGGCTTCTTCCATGCTGAGTGACCTTTCAGGTTATGTCGATATAGGACTCGTTTAACTGTGGATATAGATACCTTTGTAACTGTTTCCTCCAACATCTTTACAAGGTTGATTTGCACTTTTTGCACCAAAGTATGTTCATCTCTAGGAGACAGAATGCATCTCCTTCCTGATCGGTATGACGGCTGCGTGGTTCCATGGTGTTTATTGTTTGTACAGATGAACGTGGTACCTTCAGGCGTTTGGAAATTGCTTCCAAGGATGAACCAGACTTGTGGAGGTCTACAATTTTTTTCACTCTGAGATCTTGAATGATTTCTTTTGATTTTCCCATGATGTCAAGAAAAGAGGCACTGAGTTCGAAGGAAGGCCTTGAAATACATCCACAGGTACACCTCCAATTGACTCAAATTATGTCAATTGGCCTATCAGAAGCTTTTAAAGCCATTACATCATTTTCAGGAATTTTCCAAGCTGTTTATTAAAGGCACAGTTAACTTAGTGTATATAAACTTCTGACCCACTGGAATTGTAATACAGTGAATTATATCTGAACTAATCTGGAAACAATTACTTGTGTCATGCACAAAGTAGATGTCCTAACCGACTTGCCAAAACTATATGTTGTTAACAAGAAATTTGTGGAGTGGTTGAAGAACAAGTTTTAATGACTCCAACCTAAGTGTATGTAAACCTCCGACTTCAACTGTACATATTGACATAGTCAAGTAAATAAGTGTGTAAAAAATATAAAGAATATTTCAATTTGAGACTCTCACATTAAACACCAATAGTATTCACTAAATTGATGGTGTATATGTAGGATAATGTTTCACAGCTTTGTCATTAAAATGTTTTATTTAAAAATCATCCTATTTAATAATTTCATATATTTTACATGTGATAAGGCCACACAGAGGGCCAGAGGTCCTTACAGATACCTGTGATCACCTGAAGTACTCAAAAGGGCCACTAGATGTCTTGTGACAGATTACATAAAATCCTTGAAAGATAAACTTATACTGGAAAGTTTCCAGTATTATACCCTCCCTTTGCAACCCTAATCACAACACAAGAAGGAACTAAACCAGGGATCATCACCAGCCATTTTAGCCCGCTTTCTTTTGTGTGTTTACCAGGCCATCTCCAATGTCTGGTCCTGACTTGTGAAAGTGAATCCTTATCACTGCGGTTTGTGTGTGAGTGTATGTTTCACTGTGGTCTGTGTGTGAGTGTATGTTTCACTGTGGTCTGTGTGGCTCTAGGAAGCTCATCTGTACAGAAAATCAGATGTCTCCGGTCAAAGGTAGCGAGAGGGCATCCCAGTCCCACTACCATGCCTGAGAAAGAGGATCCATTACAGGGATCTATTGAGGATCTAGTTTCATGGCATCGGCCGTGTGTGACCGCCCCTGGTTGCTCGGTCGAGGCTGGGAACGGTGATGGTGCCACAAACTGTCTATTTGGCACTGGGGGTATTTGGAAACACACACACACACGTTCAACCAACTAGTTGTTCATGTCAGAGAGGTTGGATGTATTCACCTCAAGAACACAGGGGATGTGTTGCAAATGGCACCCTATTCCCTATAGTAAACCACTTTTGACCAGGGTCCATGTAGGGCTCTGGTCAAAGGTACTGTGTAGGGAATAGGATGCCATTAGGGAGGCAGACAGACAGCTAGCTAAATCAAGGCCTCTTGTCCTGTCAGGTTAGGTTTCAAACCCATTGAGTGTCAGCCACATTCAAAGAGATTCAGTGCGCTGCAATGGGATATCACTGGCTCACAGCTAAACGGCTTACAGGGTAAGACCTGGGTCGTAAAACCAGGTCCTGGAACCAAGATGTTCCTGTGGTTCTCCAAGGTTTAATCACTTCCATAAATCATTGTGTCTGTTGAGTTCACACATAACTTAGATTCAGTAGATAGATATAGATATTGCAATGCAATCTCCCTTCCCACAATCCACTTAACTCTGACTAGTCCACTTAGCTAAGTCATGTCTATGTTCAGTGTACTCAGTGGTGTACTCTCCCTGTCCTTGTTATATCTCGCACACTTCTGTGTCCAATCCACTACTATGTCAACTCCCTGTCTGTCCTGTACTCTCCTTGCCTTGTTCACGTCTGTATCCTGTCCATTTAGTTGTGTCCAATCCCTATGTTGTACAGATGTGCAGACATTGTCTTGTTATCTCCCATGCCCTGTCGACTACTTATCCCTGTCCACTTGGCCTGTCCACAGATCCCTGCTGTCCAATGTCAGTGGGTGTTCCCTGCTTCTGTAGGAGGGGAAAGGCGACAATTTGCTTCTTCGGCCACAAAATGCCTGCTGGACCTAGATCAAGCCAAGCCAAGTTGAGGCACTGGCCCCTGCTGGAGGGAAATTGCTCTCCATTTATTTAGAGAGCCTGGGATTTAATTTGGTGTGTGTGTGTGTGTGTATTTAGAGAGGCTGAGCCTGCAATTCCTCAGCAGCAGGGCTGGAACAGAGAGCAAGCTACCCTATTCCTAATATAGCACACTACATTTGATCAGGGTCCATAGAGCTCTGGTCAAAAGTATACCACTTGTAGGGAATAGGGTGCCATTGTGGATGCAAAGCAGAGACTTCAGTGGTCACCGGCTGAGGACCAAATACAACCCTTGTATAAAAAGACTGGAGTTCACAGGACAGGTCATGCCCCCCCCCCCCCCCACACACACACACTTGCACGTGCATAGACAAATACAGACACAAACAGGTCATGCCTCAGTCTCACACACAGTAGCAATTGCAATTCTATATCCTGACAATAAGTGATTGGTTTTCGGCCCTCAAAACTGGAACTGTATGTGACACCACAAAAATGCATGGTTGGGATTCGGTGCTGGTCTGGTGATTATTTTGAATAAGCTCCCAACCTCTAGTGGGTTATGATGTTGGAACCATGTTATACGTTTACACCAGAGAGAAAAGTAAACAGTTCATTTGACCTTAATAACACAACTATATGAAATCTTTATTAATAGTATTCTAAAAGGGGAAGCAAGCAAAGCAAACACAATTGTTTTTTTTTTTTACCGGGAATATAGAACCACAGTGTCTCACATAACTTAATATTTTTCTCCTGACACACTAGGAAGAATTGGAATACATTACTAACAGCGACCTATCAGAGCACTGACTCAGTTCGAATAGCAATGTGTGTTCTCCTCATATCTACATGCCCACAGCTGATAACAGTGCATTTGGATTTAAACTCATTATAAGAATCCAAAAGCTTAGGCACAAAAACTCATTATTTTGTGTAATTCTCCAATGCATCGAAACACCCTTCCCCTTCTGGGGCTTCCAATCCTAACCAAATGTACTTTAAAATTCCATTCAGATGAATAAAATTGCATTTCAATAATGAAATACAATTGTTTGCTGTAGAGAGTTGATAGAATTCTCTGAAAGCACGGGGCATGTATGCTGCTATATGGAACGCCATTACTGTTCTTTGCGTATCTGCATTTACCCTGCGCTGCGCACGCCACGTCTCAAAGTGTGTTCAGTTTGATGGCCTATAACAAAGGCTGTGTTGCAAATGGAACCCTATTCCCTCCATTTGTGCACTACTTTTGACCAGGGCCCATAGGGATTGGCGGGGCCCGGAGAGAATGTCAGTGGGAGATGAGAGGAGAGGCTCCTAATGCTGAAGCAAAATGTCAAGGTACATAAGAAGACCGGGCCGATGAGGTGACAAACGCTGCTCGTGCATAATGGCATTCAAATAAGAGAGGGATGGAGGAGGAGTGGAAGAGAGAGAGAGAGAGAGAGAGAGAGAGATAGAATGACAGAGATAGAGGGAGAGGAGAATAAGAGAGAGAGAGAGAGAGAGAGAGATAGAGAGAGAGAGAGATAGATAGATAGAGAGAAGGAAAGAGAGAATGCAGTGCAGAGATGTTGATGTATTGCGCAACAACAGTATAGATCAAGTTCTAAAGGGTCAGGACAGTGAAGTACAGTTGAAATTGGACATGCCCAGGCACAAAACATCCCTGATTGATCTTGACCTATGTTTAACACAAAAATGTCCCAAGAAAAGTCATAGCTGGCAGCAGAGACAGAAAAAAAGAACAACGAATACACTCCCAATCACCAAAACATTGTTTATGTCCTCCGGTCTTGGCAGTTGAGCATAGGACACACACACACACATGCACGTGCGCACACACAAAAACACACAGAGTGTTGAACCAAGCAGATGCTTGACAGCTTAATTCTATGTAGAGGATAAGAGGAGAAAGGAGAAGAGGAGAGTAGAGCAGAGGAGAGAGCTGCCTTGCCGGATCAGGCCAGACTGAGTGACACAGTGAACATAAAACCACCTTGTTTGGGGCCCTCTTTCTTTTCTCTCTTCTCACAACACGCTTTACATAATCATCACATCTGTCAAGTCCCCAATCTACTACCTAGATAGAGGATAGCTGCCCCATTCGCCTCCTCATCCGACGAAGTGTCTCTGACGTTAAGAGATGAGACAGGACAGGGCCTCTGGCAGAAAGCGAATCTGACTCTGACACGGGGCGGGGAGGGAAAGAAAGAGGGAAAGAAGTGAGATGCAAAGACTTGCAGAGACTTTCTGACACATGAGAAGATGACAGGGGTGGCTTGCACAAGGTGAAAGAGAAAGAAATGGAAAGGAGTAAGAACAGAGAAAGACAGAATAACAGAGAGAGAGAGAGAGAGAGAGAGAGAATGAGAGAAAGAAAGAAAGAGGCAGACAGAAGTAGAGACAGACAGACAGACAGACAGACAGACAGACAGACAGACAGACAGTAAAAGGGCTCCTGATCAAACACACAGAAGCCTTTGAACATGACAAAAAAAAACATTCACAGCTACAGCTAGTCTAGAATCAGGCTTGGTAATAATAGTAATAATAATCCCGATCAGGACAGTGTACAATAAGGCTCCGTCCGTCTCGGTCTGTGGTTGCAATGGTAGCCTTTCCCAGGGCGTCGGCAGTAACCTGACCTCTGCAGGGCACCACCCAGGGGTCAACAGGATAGTAGCTACTGGGCCAGCGGCCGGACGCTAAGCCACATAACACAGACCAAAGTTTCCTACTTCCAGTCAAACTGAACTCACTTTCAGCCAAATAAATATGAGTATTCCACTGAACTTCGGGCAGCCGTCGCAAGTCAGGGCATGCTGCAGAGTACTGGGAATGTAGGCAAATAGGGAGCACTCATACTCTCTCTTTCACTACAATATCTGCTCTGTCTCGGTCTCCCTCTCTCTGTATCTATATATCTCTCCATTTCCAATGTCTCTCTCTTCCTCCTTCTCCACCCTTAAACTCTTTGCCTTTCATAAGTCCTAACACAACCTCTCCAAGCCCCAAGACTTCAGTCTCCATTCACGCAAACGCATTGTTAGCATTGCTAACAGCACTGATGGCCTGATTCCCCTAGGTTAGCGCATGAGACAACAAGATAGGCTAGGGATAGGATAGCAATTAGATCCTAGCATATTATAGTACTAAGCTGCTAGTAATGCCCAGCCTGATCTCTCACTGCGGTGTGCCAGCTAGACTTGGGTGGTATCCAGACTGTCATACCTTCATACTGACCTTGTGCCATCTTGGGATATTCGGTAATATTGGCACTGAACAAATAGGGCTCTAAACCGCTGTAATCCGAAGGCTAGCAATGCTAACAAGTACATGTCAAATCTCGTAGAGAATGCTAACTAAATGCTAACGATTTTATATAGTCTCTGACCTAAACTATTCGCAGGACAGACGTCGCAGCTAATAAAGTTACATAGGTAATTCAAAAATGCTACTCACAGTTTGCTGCACGCACAAGACAAATATTACACAACAGAGCTGCTGATCCAGGAGGGAATTCTCTGCTGTTACCAAGAAAAGCTTGATTTCGCAAAAAAAAATGAAATTTGCAGAACAGATTAACAACTGAAGAGCACTTAGCACATTTTAAAACTATACTTCATAAGATATCCACCTGGCAAACATTTAGTTGTGAATTCCATACTGTAACTGCATCACCTGACACGTGCTGCACAACAGTGATAAAAGGCTCCGGTCTCTCTCTGTTGTGTGCTGTAAACAAACACCACACGGACTGGAGACTAGCGAAATTCAATCTGGAAACATATTGGTGTTAGTTTAGTTAGTGTGTTTTGTTTCCCTGTTGAAGTGAACATCTTCTGGCTTTCCATCAAAGACTTATGAGGGCAACATATGGGCCGGGGTATGCACTGATTATACATAGGAGAGGAGAGGAGAGGAAGGAGACGAGAGGCGCACAAACACACACACAAACAAGCACACCGCTCCACATACATTCAGTGGTTCACCTGATGCACTGTGTCTGCTGCACTAAAGCCAATCCGTGGCTAAGAGGTTAGAGTTAGATCCTGGTCAGATCCACTGCACTACATAGGGAACAGGCTGCCATTTGGGACGCATAAACCTCAGTCCCATCTCCATCCCCATCTTCATCCCCATCTCCATCCCCATCTCCACCCCCATCTCCACCCCCATCTCCATCTCCATCTCCACCCCATCTCCATCCCCATCTCCACCCCCATCTCCATCTCCATCCCCATCTTCATCCCCATCTCCACCCCCATCTCCATCCCCATCCTCATCTCCATCCCCATCTCCATCTCCACCCCCATCTCCATCTCCATCTCCATCCCCATCCCCATCTCCATCCCCATTTCCATCTCCATCCTCATCTCCATCTCCATCCCCATCCCCATCTCCATCCCCATCTCCACCCCCATTTCCATCTCCATCCTCATCTCCATCTCCATCCCCATCTCCACCCCCATCTCCATCTCCATCTCCATCCCCATCTCCATCCCCATCCTCATCTCCATCCCCATCTCCATCCCCATTTCCATCTCCATCCTCATCTCCATTTCCATCTCCATCCTCATCTCCATCCCCATCCTCATCCCCATCTCCATCCCCATCCCCATCTCCACCCCCATCCCCATCTCCATCCCCATCCCCATCTCCACCCCCATCCCCATCTCCATCTCCATCCCCATCTCCATCCCCATCCTAGTCAAACAGTCAGTCAGGACGCAAACTGTGACATAACCCAGTCAAAACATATGGTGCATGGGCGGCAGTTACGAGAGGAATAGAGAGAGGGACCTAACTAGATACAGAGCCAGGGAAGAGTGAGGGGATGGGGGGTCGAGGCAACACCTGGGCTATAGGGGGGTAGAGAGTGAGAGGGATGGAGGAGAGGAAGGATGAGGGGGGAGAAAGTAGGAGAGAGGGGGAGAGGGGGAGAGAGAAGGGCGAGAGGAGGCAACACTTGGGTTGGACGGGGAGAAAGGAGGGAGACTATGGGGAAAGGGGAGTCAGGGGTGAGGACATGAGACCCCCGGGTCTTAGCGTTGTGTGGTGACCCCTTTAAAACCTGAGCAGGAACATGGGGAGTTTATGAAGTCACTGGATGTCTTAGGGCCTAGACCCTTCCTCTACACACACACACACACACAACTTGAGCCAGAAACTTGAGAAGTCCTCACAAAGCCCATTAATCCGTGTCTGTTTTGTAGCTTGCTTGCCAGAATGGGAGAAAAAAACATTACACAAACAGTTACAACCTAGCGTGGACCGTTTATCGGTTACCACACTGTGCGCTGTTGGCCACACACACACACACACACACACACACACACACACACACACACACACACACACACACACACACACACACACACACACACACACACACACACACACACACACACACACACACACACACACACACACACACACACACACACACACACACACACAGCTCCTCTCCAGGCCAGTAATGTATCTGGCTGTCTGCTCTGCAATGCTCCTGACAGAGTGCAGGCTCTGTGAACTAGGCTGTGTTCTGCTGTTAACCTGGCCCAGGATGCGTCTCAGAGCAGGAGCAGGGGAGAGCAAGAGAGAGTGGTGAGGTTGCCTGACACAGCAGGAGTCGGAGTAGGAGCGAGGGGTCACGTTGCCAGATACGGTAGACTTAGGGAGCAGGAGAAAGCCATTTGGTTGCCAAATTCTGCTGCTCTCACAGAGACAGCTCGGGGAGTCAGTCTGGACTGGAAGACAATCCAAAATACTAGACACTCACTCTCCTCACTCCGGTCTTAACGGCTAGGCTCGCATACACACACGTACACACAAAGGAGCACAAGCACATATACTCCACACACCATACATATTGACACTAATCCAAACTCCTCTACTTTATATGATTTTCATCTAAATGCAGTTGATGTCAGAACGTCATGCTGTTGCTTCACATGCAGCAAGTCAGATGCTCTCTCTGAACAGAGAACACTCCTAACATGTCACATTAGCTCAGTCTTACAAGTTAGATCACGCATCTACATCGCTATGGAGACTTCACAGCACAAGATAAGTAATGGCAAACCTAACGCAAACCTAATGCTCCTGTTCAATCATTTCCAAACGCCATGACATTTTGCCCCTAATATCCTACCTGGATAACCACATCATGTTTTCACCAGGCCTTATTTCTGACAGTTCAGTCGCCTTCCGTTTTCCTCAGATATTCCTTCGTCGAACACCTCCACCGGAAGTGCACACAAGGGGTGTTATTTTATACATTTTTTGGGACTCACAAAGCAATTTAGGCAACAGGGATCTTGATCCAGGAGGGGATTGAATGTCTCTAGTCTGGGTACCAGTCTTTTTAGCTAACATTCCACTCTTTTTCTCTCCAGGGCTCCCGAGTGGCGCAGTGGTCTCAGGCATTGCATCTCAGTGCAAGAGGCATCCCTACAATCCCTGATTCAAATCCATGCTGAATCACATCTGGCTGTGATTGGGAGTCCCATAGGGCGTTGCACAATTGGCCCAGCATTGACTGGGTTTAGCCGGTGTAGGCCATGATTGTAAATAAGAATTTGTTCTTAACTGACTTGCCTAGTTAAATAAAGTTTAAATATATCAAAGATGAATGTCATTGCCAGAGAGACTGGCCTCCGCGTTCTATATGCAGGTGGAGTTCGTAGTTGGAAATAATATGAATATTTTCCATGACAACATGTGGAGCCTCAAAAACAACATTTTAATTATAACAAAGTAAAAAACAAACATGTAGCTGTTAGCTAGGCAAGTTGTTGTATTTTGAGGCTTACATTTTGTGGTTGGAATTGCAGTATGTATTGAGTTGGAGAATTTAGACATGAGCTAGCACTTACAACTTTTCACAGACTGGTTTTGCATGTACAAACAAAAAAAACAGTTGCTTAGCAACCGGATACCAACCTGTTCTGTGAAGAAGAAAAAAGTGAAGATGAAAAAGTGATCTTAGGCTTGTGTGAGGCTGCTCGGCCATGGAAACCCAACCCAGCTCCCGACGAAGAGTTATTGTTCAGACGTTGCTTCCAGAGACAGTTTGGAACTCGGTAATTAGTGTTGCAACCGAGGACAGACAATTTCAGCACTCGGCGGTCCCGTTCTGTGAGCTTGTGAACTTCGTGGCTGAGACGTTGACTATTCCATTTCACAATAACAGCACTTACAGTTGACCGGGGGAGCTCTAGCAGGGCAGAAATTTGATGAACTGACTTGATGGAAAGGTAGCATCAAATAACAGTGCCACGTTGAAAATCACTGAACTTTTCAGTACGGGCCATTCTACTGCCAATGTTTGTCTATTTTATACACCTGTCGGCAACGGGAATGGCCATACATGCACTCAAAGATATTCAGCTGGCCTTGCAGTTATGATTTTTGTTTTGTTTTGTTGTATTTCTGAAACCTTTTTAAGAATTTTTGTTTTCTAAGACCCCTTTTCCATCTGTTTATCCAGAAATCAATGCCTTTACTTATGCCTAATTTTTAAGATGGAAAATGGTGGAAAAATGCATCTATGCCTTTTATATTGACTTTTAGCTTTGATTTAACACCCAATGTGATATGCTCCTATAAACCTCACATGTTGGTGCTCATGGGTCCTTTTCGATGGAAATGCCCTACTGCAGGGTTTTCCCAAACTCGGTCCTGGGGCCCCCCTGGGTACATGTTTTGGTTTATGCCCTAGCACTACACAGCTGATTCAAATAGCCTCATCAGACTCACCTGGACTCAATCACCTGCCTGATTACCTTCCCTATATATATGTCACTCCGTTTGGTTCTTTCCCTAGGCGTTATAGTATCTGTTCCGTTGTTTCATGTCTGTACACACCTCGTGTTTCTTGTTTTGGTCCTTGTGTTATTTATTATTAAAAGTTACAATTGGCCCAGCATCGTCCGGGTTAGGGGAGGGCTTGGCCGGTAGGGATGTCCTTGTCCCATTGCACACAAGCGACTCCTGACATGGTCACCAGGTGTAACTACCAATGAAATTGGGGAGAAAATGGGGTAAAAAAATGTTTTGAAACGGAATACAAGAATATAGTTGCATGGTATTTGTGTAATTTCTCTGCAGTGTTAATTTGTGTTTTTCAGTCTGAATACGGAAGATAAATTGAAGTTGGCATGTCGATGTCTCAGCATCTGACTGTGTATAACAAGGAAGGCTTCAAGTTCATATTCTGGAAGGAGGGAATCCAATGTCACTGTGGGGAGTCCAGGTTGTATTACAATGTAGCCAACTCAACCCATTCATAAGGAATTAAATAAATAAACAGCCAATGACTCTGGCCCACTGTCAACCCGATACCTTGGACAATATTGCATTATTAGCCTACTTTATATTACAATGATTGGATATTATTAAAGTTGCCTATATTGAATAATTTATACACATTTCAGAATACAGTCAATAACCTACAACGTCTGTGGTGGGCAATAAGAATGCACCATCCACAAGAGCCTCACCATAAGCGACCGGTTCCTGGTCCTCGGGACCGACCCTCTGGTCGGTGTCCTGCACGCGTGTCAGGGAAGGGTTACAGTTACGTATACTCCCTCTCCAGCACTCGAGGTCGTCAGGCTGCTCATTATTGCGCACACCTGTCACCATCGATACCCGGATCAGCGCCTCATCAGACTCACCTGGATTCAATCACCTGTCTGATTACCTTCCCTATATATGTCACTCCCTTTGGTTCTTTCCCTAGGCGTTATAGTTTCTGTTCCGTTGTTTCATGTCCGTACGCAACTTGTGTTTCTTGTTTCGTTCCTTGTGTTATTTTTTATTAAAAGTCACTCCCTGAACTTGCTTCTTGACTCCCCCGAACACAAACGTCAATAACAGAATAATAACTGCAGTTTAACCGGCTCCGGGTTGTTCATAGGGCCCGACACACACACACACACACATACACACACCGCGAAAGCAAACATCACCATCTTTCAGCTTTCAGCAAAACTCAAAACTTCACTGTTACAGCTTTGACATGAAACGACTTCCATTTGTGTGTACGAGTGTCTCTGCGGCTGCCAAGCAAACTTTCTCTCTCTGAGCTTTGCTCCTGGTTGGTTAGAGAGGAGAATGGTATGTCGGAGTCCAAGCGGCTGGGCCCGTATATAAAGCCCTTAAAGACACTCAGCTCTGAAAGCCAATGTGTGCGTCCCAAATGGAACCCTATTCCCTTTATAGTGCACTACTTTTGACCAGGGCCCATTGGGCTCTGGTCAAAAGAAGTGCACTATACTGTATAGGCAATAGGGTGACATTTGAGACGCAGTAAGTGTAAAAAGGAGGCAGAGATGATGAGTGTTTAAGCCTCAGCTATATATCTTCCTTCAACACCTACGACACAGTAAGCCTGTGCTTGGCAATTCTACGGAAATTGAATTATGCCCCAAAAAAACATTGATTTTAACAAACCATACTCTATGCAACTCTCAACTCTTTGGGGCGGCAGGTAGCCTAGTGGTTATAGTGTTGGACTAGTAACTGAAAGGTTACTAGATCGAATCCCTGAGCTGACAAGGTAAAAATCTGTCATTCTGCCCCTGCACAAGGCAGTTAACCCACTGTTCCTAGGCTGTCAATGTAAATAAAAATGTGTTCTTAACTGACTAACCTAGTTAAATTTGTAAAAAAAATGCACAAGGACTACTTTTAACAATGTCCACTGAAAAATGTACAAAAACAAATCTCTTGGAAGAACTGTAAAAATGCAAACTTTGGTAAAGGAATTACGGTCAAATGTCTCTCAGGTGTTTATGTGACCACGTTTTCAAAATATCTCTGTTAAATATCAGCCCTGAATTAAGATTCAAAGATGTCTGCAGAAAGAATGGGGTGTCAGCTATGACATGGCACCTTGAGTTTGAAAAAAATACATTTTGGTTATTGAACTACAGTAAGTGAATTGGATTTACACCCGATAACGGAATTATGCTAACAGAATTACATCATGGTTCCCTGATCTGCACTACAGAAATGCATAATTATAGATATGAATGTCATTCTCCTCATGTTTCACAAGTTTTGACACAGTGCAGCACAGTAGAGTAGAGTGCAGTACAATACAGCACAGCAGAGTAGGGTAGAGTTCAGTACAGTGCAGTAAAGTCGAAGAATATTCTCGACTCTACTGTACTATACTCTACTTTTCTTTACTGTACTGTATTGTACTACTGTATCGGACTGTACTCTACTGTGCTCTACTCACTGTACTATATTGTATTTGTACTTTATTGTGTTGTACTGTAGTCTACTGTACTGTGCTATCCAAACTTGTGAAACATAAGTTCAGATTTGGTCCAGTGTGAACATTACGTTTTTTTTTTAAATCACTTTTTTGCGTGTGCAATTTTCACATGTATATGGTACATTTTCACCACTCTTAGTACAAAACTCCAAACAGACCATCAAAAAAGTAGTTGTTTCAAAACACTATGTACATTTTTAATTGACAACGTACAATACAAAATCATACAGTAGATTTGTCACCAAACTTAATCAGTGTATTATCTAGAAATACATGTTTCGCATTGCAATACATTTTCATATAAAGTAATTGCCTTTCATAACGCAATGCGCACATTACTTTTGATATGATTCTTTTATCTTTTGTTAAAATACATTTTACTGTTACTTAATGCGACTGCTCTTAATTTATGATCACTTAAATGTTTGATAAACCTATAGATATTTACATGTAAACTGGTTAGTTTACTACAGATTTTGAAAACTAAATGTATGTCTGTAAAGTAGAAACATAAAAGTATGATATATGTACTACTATGATGATAACTTGAATGTACTACCATGATGAAGACAATTTGTTTAAATATTTTTTTATCTGATATTGACAGGATCAGAGATGTACCGTATGTAACAAATCAAATCAAAGTTTATTGGTTGTGTACACCGATTTGCAGATGTTACAGCAGGTGCAGCGAAATGCTTGTATTTCAAGCTCCTTTGGTGCAGCAATACAATCTCAATACACAAATAATCTCAAAAAGGTCAAAACAAGAAGGAAATGCATCCCCTATACAGTAAACATTTCCCCAAAATTAAGTTAATAGGGTATTTTGGATGGGGGGAGGTTCACACTGTGTGTGTGTGTGTGTGTGTGTGTGTGTGTGTGTGTGTGTGTGTGTGTGTGTGTGTGTGTGTGTGTGTGTGTGTGTGTGTGTGTGTGTGTGTGTGTGTGTGTGTGTGTGTGTGTGTGTGTGTGTGTGTGTGTGTGTGAAAGTGAGTGAGTAAGTGAGTAAGAGTGAGTGAAAGAGTGAAAGAGTGAGTGAAAGAGTGAGTGAGTGAGTGAGTGAGTGAGTGAGTGAGTGAGTGAGTGAGTGAGTGAGAGAGAGAGACAGAGAAATGTATAAAGGCCTTCAGTTAGCTTTCATTTAACACCCAATGTGATATGCTCCTATAAACCTCACATGTTGGTGCTCATGGGTCCTTTTCGATGGAAATGTCCTACTGCAGGGTTTTCCCCAAACTCGGTCCTGGGGCCCCCCTGGGTACATGTGTTGGTTTATGCCCTAGCACTACACAGCTGATTCAAATAACCGATTCATCATCAAGCTTTTATTATTTGAATCAGCTGTATAGTGCTAGGGTAAAAAACAATATGTGCACCCACGTTAGGGAAACCCTGCCCTACTGCATAGTTACAGTAGGGATGACGACCCTCTCTGTACTGTACAGGAGACAAGATATAAAAGGACAATTTGCTTCAGCATGAATTCAAGTTGTATGAGTGGCACACAGGAAACTCTGTGTGTGTGTGATGTGTTTGTGTATGTGTGCGTGTGTGCGTGTGTGCGTGTGTGCGTGCGTATGCCTGTGCGTGTTGTCTACATTCAGAAACGTTCCTTCTACTTGATCTAAAATGTATTTGGGTGAAAACATCCTAAATAGACAGAACATCATCACCACACTGAGTTACTCTGTAACAAATATGCAACAGAAAACAGAATAGATTTTCCAGATGCAAAGGATGCATACAATATGATTATATACCCAATATATATTATGCAGAGGGTACATAGATATTGTACAGTTAACATACAGAATACTTTAGGCCAGACTTCAGTATTCTGGACTAGGGTTCTCTGTCCATTGCAGGCAAAGAGGCGGAATACCATTGTTTACAGTGGTAATACATAGGTACACATGGGAGCACTAACATATGTAGCCCAGATGGTCAAACCTCTCATTGGAATCAAAAAAGTATAATTAAGAAAGAAAAAAAAATAAGAGGAAAGCAGAAGGATTTTCTGTTTAGACATTAAACACATCACACATTACAGCACCAGAAATGTTGGCTTATGTGGTCATCAATATTAAATATTACAATTCTTTATTTTTCTCTTAAAGGGGGGGGGGGGGGGCTCGTTTTGAAACGAGGGAATCCAATGTCACTGTGGGGAGTCCAGGTTGTATTACAATGTAGCCAACTCAACCCATTCATAAGGAATGAAATAAATAACAGCCAATGACTCTGGCCCACTGTCAACCCAATACCTTGGACAATATTGCATTATTTGCCTACTTTATATTACAATGATTGGATATTATTACAGTAGCGTATATTGAATAATTGATACACATTTGTCATAAGAAAATTGACTTTCTGTTCCTTTCTGAATTTAACCAGTGACAGGTAGCAGCAGCCTTTCAGCATCTGCAACGGTGTACAGTAGGCTATACAAAACATTCCAGTAGACAGGTCGGGAGACGCATAGAAAGAATTCTGTGTAATGCTCTGTTGTTCGCTACAAGTGCAGAGCATTGTAGCATATTCACGGGCTACGATATGTGCACAAATTCAGTCATACAGTAAATTACATCCGCAAAGAATTTCACACGAATAGCCTCATCTTTCCATTGAGCGTCTAGGGAGGAAATTATCAGGCGGCTCAAAAAAGTACGCAGCGTACCTCGTAACTTTTAAACGGCTTCTGGTAGCGGATGTGTTGGAGAAAGACACACACTGGGAGAAAAAAACAGCAGAATACGTTTCTGATCAACTTACCAGTGTCGAACTGTCTGGAAGCAGTCGAAGATAGAAACCCAACTAGTAGAAGGGCAGCAGTAATTGTCAAAAATGAATCCATCGCTCCAGTCTTCGAGAAAGAAAGAGCGGGGACTTGTCTTGGGTAGGGTACAGTCGTGTTCCCGAACAGAGCAGAGAGTGTTCGGAGCTTCGGTCGCAGGTGAACTGTTGTTCTGAACGCAGCCTGATGCGGACTGATGCGGCCAGTCGTTTTGTGTGGGTAGAGGTGTCGTTCCGAGTTCGCGTTTAAAGTCTGTGAAGTGAACTCCAAGGCAGGCAGGTCTCAACACACAGACACAAGAGAGATAGTAGAAAGCAAGCAGGGGATCCTATTTCGAATCATGTGACAGGAAATCGTGGCAATGGATTCAACCTGCAGCGTTGGGCAGTGAGAGTGTGTGTGTGAGAGAGAGAGATAATAAAGCCCATTGAATTAAATTGAGAGCGAGTACATTTTGGAGTCATTGAGGGTTTGCATGTCAGAGCAGTTTTAGTGCCTCAGTAAAATAATAACACATGAATAACACTGGTTCATTCATTCCACTTTCTTTTATCAGGGAATAAAGTTGAGAATAGATGAGGGGTCAAGTTGGAATTCAGCCAGGGACACTGGGGTTAACACCCCTACTGTCACAAATGCCTTGGGATCTTTAGTGACCACAGAGCCAGGACCTTGGTTTAGTTTGACTTGATGTGCAAGACTCACTGAAACTCTCTGAAGAGCTCTGTAACTCACTGAAACTCTCTGAAGAGCTCTGTAACTCACTGAAAGTCTCTGAAACGTACTGATCCTGACACCCAGCTACTACCATTTACTGTGGAGAACTGATTATTTCCACACAGTCTGGAGTCTGAAATGAGAGGCTCAGTGTGAGGATGAGTAGATGGAGAAAGCAGTTTATTCTCATTTCAAAATGTTTCTTCCATCACTATACTGACCATGATATAGTTTCGTTCCTGTAAGTTACCCTCAGGGCGTGCCAGGATGAACCTCGACATATTCAATGATCCGGCTCCATTTTGAGACAAAGTGGGACGTAAATCCGGAAGTCCCCGTAAAATGTGTTGTATTGAAAAACAAATGATGTTTACAGTATCTTATTCGCAATAGAAATTTGGTTCCGGGCTATTGGAGGGGGTGAAACCACATTTTTTTGAAGCAAATAAAAAGCTTAGAATGGAGTTAAAACATAAGCAGCCTTGAACTTTAATTTGGATAGATGCTCTACAGACTACCTACAGTAACATTTCAACTAACTATCTACTAACCTTAACCCTAACTCTAACCCTAACCTTAATCTTTATCCTAACCCTACATTTTCATACACCTAACCGTAACCTTAGCAAGCCGTTGCTTATCAACAATAGTTTATTGATAGTATGACCATCAGTAGAGCATCTACAAATGGAAAATCCGGACAATCCAAATAAAGTGCGACCACCCTTTTTACCATTTATAGCTTAGTAATCAGTTATCAGGCAGAAAACAGGTGCAGAATTATACTTTAGTCCCAAATGCTCAAGTAATTCTACCGCTTGACCTTCTCTCACTACCTCCCAAACGTTGTAAGCAGAACAGCACCCTCATGTGTTCATCATAATATCACAATTAGGAAGCATTGCTGTCCTCTGCTCTGTCTGACACATGCGCGCATGAACGCAAGTACGTACGCACACGCACGCACGCACACACACACACACACACACACACACACACACACACACACACACACACACACACACACACACACACACACACACACACACACACACACACACACACACACACACACACACACACACACACACACACAGACAGAGAGAGAGAGAGTCAGAAAACATTCAGGACCCTAAAATAGAATATCCATTATGATCTTACCAACCCAACCTTGGCTGGTTGGTTGGGTTGTTTGGGAGGGTACACTATACTATATAACACTGCACTGGGAAATTAATAATTCTGGGTGACTCGTGACCTTTGGAGATGAAAGTTACAAAGTATCCTCAAGCTGCTACATGGCCACCATAAGGCCACACTGCCTTTAAGTCGACACTACAGTGGATCTCTACATACAGTCTATGATTCACAAATGTATTCATTTTTTGGAAAACCAAATCATTATTAATAAAAACAGTCAATATCAACTATTCTAAGGGACACTAAATCCTTGTTTCATACAGTAATAATAAAAGGCGAAAGAAGGGCCATAATATTGTACATTGACTTCTTTAACCTATTAGAATATTCTCTGTGTGCCATTTTCATACTTTTCAAAATTTCTACTGAATCCCATTAAAATACTTATCTTACTCCCATTACTCCTCACTACTATTACTCCTTTCATAGAGGATAATGATGATAAGCAGCCTACAGTGAGCAGGGTTGGAGCCTTTGTCTATCCTCGTCTCTGTGTGGAATCACGTTGTTCCTCTCCCCTCTCCTCTCCTCTCCTGTCTGTACACGCTGCCTGGTTGCATTCCTTGTGGTCAACTGGAGTTACAGCAACCCTGCTATTTGTCTTTCATCCTGCACTCTCCTGCTGAAACACTGTATGCCCTCTTACATGCATACATCAAATTTGCACTTTACGGTTCGGTGGGGTGAGCCAAGACTAGTCATATCTACAGACGATCCGGAGTGGAGTGTAAGTGCTCATAGCGATTATATTTCAGTGAACCCTATATTTCTGAAATTAAAGGATTTTTCTGAGGTGAAAATGTCTAGGATAGGGGGCTCTCATTGGTGTTTACATTCTAGAGTCTTATGAGTTGGGCATAACCTTGCGAAGGAGAAATATGCGTAACACGAACATGAAAATGTAAATGCAATTGCCTTATTAGATGAGCTGTTTTATTACCCAAGGGCAAAAGAGATAGAGCGAGAGACGGAAAGAAAGAGAGACAGAGAGAAAAATAGAGAGAGACGGAGAGAGGGAGAGAGAGACTGAGAAAGGGAGAGAGAAAGAGAGAGAGACAGAAAAATAGAGAGAGACGGAGAGAGGGAGAGAGAGAGACGGAAAAAAAGAGAAAGATAGAGATGGGGGGACAATAAGTACGTGGATTCTTTAAAAGAACAAAAAAGTCACGTAACGTTTTTCAAATAAGTTCACCCCTACTTTTTTCGATAACATTGTTCCAATGAAGTGTTAGCAAATGCATGACATTCAAAATAATAAAAAACGGCCATATTTCTTCACAGTTTGGCTAACACAAAATGTGCTCATGTTGTCCTTACTCCACCCTTCTTTTGACTTCTTAATGTTTGACTCACTATTTAGCTGTCGGTGCAATTCCAACTAAACGCCGAACACTCTGACACTTCTCGAGTCATTACATTAATTAAAATCACAACACAAAGAGTTACAGAGTCCCAGTCCCCCGGGCCTGCCCCGGAGTCATGTACTTAGAGAATTGGGCAATTGAAGTTTCAGCATTATGATGCATTTACATGACACTACAACATTCTATGGCAGCCATGTTAGTGCACAATTAACAATACATGGGGAATAAGTAAGGGATAATCAATCAGGAGCTATGCGTGGAAGGTGTGTTCCAAGACAGCTAGCGGAGTGGAACTATCCTTCCACGGAGTTGCATTATTTTCCAGAGAACGCATACATTTAACATTACATTTAAGTCATTTAGCAGACGCTCTTATCCAGAGCGACTTACAAATTGGTGAATTCACCTTCTGACATCCAGTGGAACAGCCACTTTACAATAGTGCATCTAAATCATTAAGGGGGAGGGGGAGGGGGGGGTGAGAAGGATTACTTATCCTATCCTAGGTATTCCTTGAAGAGGTGGGGTTTCAGGTGTCTCCGGAAGGTGGTGATTGACTCCGCTGTCCTGGCGTCGTGAGGGAGTTTGTTCCACCATTGGGGGGCCAGAGCAGCGAACAGTTTTGACTGGGCTGAGCGGGAACTGTACTTCCTCAGTGGTAGGGAGGCGAGCAGGCCAGAGGTGGATGAACGCAGTGCCCTTGCTTGGGTGTAGGGCCTGATCAAAGCCTGGAGGTACTGCGGTGCCGTTCCCCTCACAGCTCCGTAGGCAAGCACCATGGTCTTGTAGGGGATGCGAGCTTGGAGAGAGCGGAGGAGCGGGGTGACGTGAGAGAACTTGGGAAGGTTGAACACCAGACGGGCTGCGGCGTTCTGGATGAGTTGTAGGGGTTTAATGGCACAGGCAGGGAGCCCAGCCAACAGCGAGTTGCAGTAATCCAGACGGGAGATGACATAGAGCCGCGAGTCGCGAGCCGCGAGTCCCTTTTGTACCATTGCTATAATTTAACACATTTGCTGCTAGAAATGTGTTAATTTGCAGGAAAAAAATTGTTCAACATCCACTGAAGTAGGTAGCAAGTTTACTAGATAGCTACAGTAGTTGCCTTGGTCAGCAAACAAACAGACTTGCTAGTTTAGCTAGCCAAACCATCACGCCTAGCTTGTTATTATGAAAATTCATCAATGCCAATAACGTTAATGTTTTCAATTTGACTTTTGCTTTCAAAAGCAGCTCAAACTAATGGTGCTTTCAAGACAACTGGGAACTAGGTTAAATCATGACATCAGTGATCTTCAGGTCTTCCCCAGTCCAAGCAAATTTTTTGGGAGTTCCCAGTTGTTATAAACATGGCAATAGAACATGTATGAATGAACTGGCCATTGAATTCTACCATGCTAATATAGTGTGCGTTATAGGGAAATAATGCACGCTCTAGAATTCCCTTTAACCAATCATGAACGAGTATTCAATAATGCCATGGTATGATTAATTATAAAACAGGTTGTTTGGATCCTAGATTCTGATCGGTTGTTAGCAGGGAGTTACTCACCACAATCCCCGGGTAATGCCTGTTAACAGTTCCATTTGAATGATCAATGCGCATCTACTGTCCCACACCCCAGCCAGGCAATTCATAGACTTAAAAATAAAAAAACAGTCCAGATATTATTTCTGCAAGATTCTAGCCTAGAAAATTGGTTTGCAACAGTTTGGGTTTGTCTGAAGCTTGCTGCCTGGTTCTCCAACCTGTGCAACAATGTTGAAGTTGTTTTTCTTTTGCGATCTCCACCATGCCATAGAGAATGTACGTGTCCGGACGAGAATGACAGCTTATCTGAGGCAGGCAATTTCATTTATCAGGATCATTATAATGGATATATATCCAAAGAAATGGCAATAGAAACAAAGGCAAAACAAACGAAAATGCACATAGTTTGCTGTCATTTCAGCTGCTTGATGTGATTGTGTGTTAGGTTTAGTTGACTAGCTAGCAAAGGAGAAGTAGCTAGCATCCATAGAAACCTTTTTGGCTTAGAATGGACAACCAGTCCGTTTATCAACCATGCCAATTGAATGGCCCATTTGACTAGCAGCTTCAGAATCTCTGAATTAATGACAGGCTTTTCTGTTGTCTGGTGGAAGGAAGAAAATAAAATTAATTTACTTGTTAAAAAAAAATTGTAAATATGTTGGTAAAAGCACGTACACATGGGGAATTCATGAATCTCCCTCTACCTTCGTTGTCTCTAATTAGCATTGACACCCTCTGGAATGCCTGGTTATTATAATGTGGTATGCTTCATCTCAGAGAGCGAGAGAGCGAGACAGAGAGAGAGAGTTAGAAACACAGAGAGAGAGAGAGAGAAACACAGAGAGAAAGAGATGAGGAAGGACACTAAAGCCCGTGATTCAAATCTGTTATTTTTCCTGCAGTCTGAACAGCCAAAAAGCACATGGAATCGGGCATTTCGAGCCACATTTCAAACCCCCTTCGTAGGTGCCAACACAATCACTTAACATATCAATGGGGAACCGGCAACTCCTCAACTTGGACAATTTATAATTCAGCATATAAATCCAAATGCATTCTCAATAATAATTACAGGTCTATACAATAGAAATAATACATCTGGAAAGGCTCAAGAAAAAATACAAAAATAACAGGCATGGGATTTACTGGGATCACCAATGGGTGCATTGGAAAACAGTCTGTCACACCGCCACACTGTATCATCACACCAGATAGAGGTTGGTCATTTAAGGAGAAGGAAGCTCCACAAGGCCTCACAAACATCGTACTTGATGCTGTATATTGTGTTAATTGCTTCCTCTTCTTTGGGCTCCACCCTGTGCCACCCTCTGGTCTCCTGACCAACTCCTTTAACCTGGAATTATTATAAATAAGTGTCACATTGCCTATTGGTGACCCCTCCCTTACGGGAATATGCTTTCCTGCAGTGTGGCATCTTTTTCCTTCTTGTTCCTCATCCTCTGCCTCATCTTCTCCTCAGGGGCCATTTGCAGTGCTCACTTCTTGCTCTTGACCTTCTGCTAGACAGAGGGAACCTTCTGCCTGGCCTCATTAAGGACCTTCTCCTTCTCTGAGGAGGAAAGGCTGTCAAGGTACCCACTGGGTTTGTTTGCCACCACATCACAGTGGTCTCCAGGTTGTGGGAGGATATGGATGGCTTGCAGCGCAGCAGGCTTTCCAAGTCAGCCATGTCGCACCCTCCAATCATGTTGCTCTTGGGGACTATCATGGCGATCTCCATGACTGGACCACTGGCCACCCAGTGTTTGCCTCATGGCAGCTGGTGGAAGCCTGCCTCTAGAGAACGATCAGCATCTCAGTACTGATGAACTCAATGGCCAGCTGGGTGAAGGTGTTTTGCTCTTCACTTTCCACCTCCTCGAACACCTCTGCAGCCAGCTCATTTTCCAGTGGTGCCACATCCAAACACTGGATCCCTTTTCATTGTAGCATACCCACCGCAGCTCTAAACCTGTAAGGCCATGATCAGGGCATGGATCATGCTCATGGCCCGGCGTCCTGCCCTGTACAATGGCTCCTTGATGTCGAACCGCAAGACTTCAACAGGTCATTGCCATTGGGCCAGTACAAGGCCAGGGCATTGTAAAAGTAGATGTTCATCCGGTGGCCATGGTAGATGATCAGATGTTTGTTATTTTAACTCTCCCTTTGAGGAACACCTCCCACGTGTCTGGAGTCCCTGCCACCGGCGAACCATGCCGAGTGAAGCCTGCTGCAGCTGTGCGGGTAACTCTGCGTGTTCCGGCTTCATCGCTGTGTAGGCTGTTTTGGTTGTTGCCTTCAGCGAGGGTGACATGGAGGACATGGATGGCACCAGCTGCAGCAGGCTCCATGTTAACCAGTAGGTGCATGCAGCTGGCAAACGTCCACATCTCAACCAGCTGTTGTCATTGGTCTGTTGAAAGACTTAAAAAGAACTTGTCAGATTAAAGTAAATAACATTGTAATTCTTCCCAGAGACAACACTGTTAATCAAAGAAAATGACACTATTCATCAGTTATTACATTTAATTATAATTATGCTTAATTAACAAATCCATATAAGGCAATGGTCTATTTGCACATAGGCCTACTGCAGCTCTGGTTATGGAGCACTGGTCTGTGTAGAGTATGGGCCTGAGTCTTGCCTGTCAATGCAATAGAATCCTACAACAAAATATCTTGCATAGTTAGTATGCAAAACTAAGTGTTGCATCATTTGTTTTGTTTCGGTATGTTGCATTGAAAGTGGCTAATATTGCGTTGATTTGATCACAAATCCCACAGTGAAGGGAAACATTGATAGTGTTAACTAACTGGGAAAACTCTAGAGAGTTGAGTGAAGTTCAAGCTTGTGCTTCTCTGAGCAGGCTGATATGTCTTCTCACTGGCAGTCCGAGGGAGCTTAGAGGGACATCCGGCACAACTCAATATTAGTAAGGTGTTCCGAATGTTTTGTATTCTCAGTGTATACTGCATATCTGACTCATTTCAGGAAACTAGGGGTATGTGGTGGGTCACCACTTCACAGGAGAGCCATTTGAACGTAAACTTTCTTTTTTAACCTCTTGAAACTCCCCATCCCGGATCCGGGATTGTGACTAAGCCTCAGGCTCATTAGCATAACGCAACGTTAACGATTTCTGAAAATCGCAAATAAAATTAAAATAATGCGTTTGCTCTCAAGCTTAGCCTTTTCTTAACAACACTGTCATCTCAGATTTTCAAAATATGCTTTTGAACCATAGAAATTGACTAATTTGTGTAAGAGTATGCAAAGCTAGCATAGCATTTTGTGTAGTATGTAGCACGCAACATTTTCACAAAAGCCAGATAACCAAATAAATAAAATCATTTACCTTTGAAGAGCTTCTGATGTTTTCAATGAGGAGACTCCCAGCCACATACCAAATGCGCAGTGTTTCCTGAAAGCGTCTGTGTGTAGGAGAAATCGTTCCGTTTTCTACATTGCGCCTGGCTACCGAAACGAACCGAAAATGCAGTCACCTACAACTTGAAACTTTTTCCGGATTAACTACATAATATCGACCGAAACATGGCAAACGTTGTTTGGAATCAATCCTCAAGGTGTTTTTTCACATATCTCTTCATTGACATGCAGTTCTTGGAAGCTTGCTTCTCTCTCTGTGTGTCCACTGGCAGGTGACTTTTGCGCACCAATTTCGGCGCAGGACACCGGGCGGACACGTGGTAAATGTGGTCTCTTATGGTCAATCTTCCAACGATCTGCCTACAAATACGTCACAATGCTGCAGACACCTTGGGGAAACGACAGAAAGGGCAGACTCATTCCTCTTGCGTTCACAGCCATATAAGGAGATCATGAAAGACAGAGCCTCAAAAATCCTTGTCATTTCCTGGATGCCAAGTCATCTTGGTTTTGCCTGAAGCTCACGTTAAAGGGCACGCACAGAGAAGATATTTGTATTTCTGGACACGTCAGAGTGTTTTCTTTCGAACAGTAGCAATTATATGCATAGTCGAGCATCTTTTTGTGACAAAATATCTTGTTTAAAACGGGAACGTTTTTCTTCCAAAAATGAAATAGCGCCACCATAAGTGTAAGTGTAAATGTTTTTCGGGGGGTTGAAATGCCTTCTCGAAAAAGTGAAATTATTATGTCCACAACCTTCAAGTGCTCTGTTGCAAAAGTATTCCTCGTGAAACTGGTTGAGAGAATGCCAAAAGTGTGCAAAGCTGTCATCAAGACAAAGTGTGGCTACTTAGAAGAATCTCAAATATAAAATATATTTTGCCACATTTCAGGCTTCAAACATAAAGATATAAAACTGTATTTTTTTGTGAAGAATCAACAACAAGTGGGACACAATCATGAAGTCGAACAACATTTATTGGATATTTCAAACTTTTTTAACAAATCAAAAACTGAAAAATTGGGCGTGCAAAATTTACTTTCAGTGCAGCAAACTCTCTCCAGAAGTTCAGTGAGGATCTCTGAATGATCCAATGTTGACCTAAATGACTAATGATGATAAATACAATCCACCTGTGTGTAATCAAGTCTCCGTATAAATGCACCTGCACTGTGATAGTCTCAGAGGTCCGTTAAAAGCGCAGAGAGCATCATGAAGAACAAGGAACACACCAGGCAGGTCCGAGATACTGTTGTGAAGAAGTTTAAAGCCGGATTTGGATACAAAAAGATTGCAAATCTACAGAGACCTGGCCGTCTCTCTAAACTTTCAGCTCATACAAGGAGAAGACTGATCAGAGATGCAGCCAAGAGGCCCATGATCACTCTGGATGAACTGCAGAGATCTACAGCTGAGGTGGGAGACTCTGTCCATAGGACAACAATCAGTCGTATATTGCACAAATCTGGCCTTTATGGAAGAGTGGCAAGAAGAAAGCCATTTCTTAAAGATATCCATTAAAAGTGTTGTTTAAAGTTTGCCACAAGCCACCTGGGAGACACACCAAACATGTGGAAGAAGGTGCTCTGGTCAGATGAAACCAAAACGTTATGTTTGGCGTAAAAGCAACACAGCTCATCACCCTGAACACACCATACCCACTGTCAAACATGGTGGTGGCAGCATCATGGTTTGGGCCTGCTTTTCTTCAGCAAGGACAGGGAAGATGGTTAAAATTGATGGGAAGATGGATGGAGCCAAATACAGGACCATTCTGGAAGAAAACCTAATGGAGTCTGCAAAAGACCTGAGACTGGGACGGAGATTTGTCTTCCAACAAGACAATGATCCAAAACATAAAGCAAAATCTACAATGGAATGGTTCAAAAATAAACATATCCAGGTGTTAGAATGGCCAAGTCAAAGTCCAGACCTGAATCCAATCGAGAATCTGTGGAAAGAACTGAAAACTGCTGTTCACAAATGCTCTCCATGCAACCTCACTGAGCTCGAGCTGTTTTGCAAGGAGGAATGGGAAAACATTTCAGTCTCTCGATGTGCAAAACTGATAGAGACATACCCCAAGCGACTTACAGCTGTAATCGCAGCAAAAGGTGGCGCTACAAAGTATTAACTTAAGGGGGCTGAATAATTTTGCACGCCCAATTTTTCAGTT
Organism: Oncorhynchus masou masou; assembly: GCF_036934945.1. Classification (NCBI taxonomy): domain Eukaryota; kingdom Metazoa; phylum Chordata; class Actinopteri; order Salmoniformes; family Salmonidae; genus Oncorhynchus; species Oncorhynchus masou. The sequence continues at coordinate 47,156,480 of NC_088212.1, forward strand.
TTTGATTTGTTAAAAATGTTTGAAATATCCAATAAATGTCGTTCCACTTCATGATTGTGTCCCACTTGTTGTTGATTCTTCACAAAAAAATACAGTTTATATCTTTATGTTTGAAGCCTGAAATGTGGCAAAAGGTCGCAAAGTTCAAGGGGGCCGAATACTTTCGCAAGGCATTGTACATCTCTTGCCCAGCGATACTAGACTAAAGCTGTACTCAGGAGAGCTAATGAGCTTTATAGGCATCTTTGATACTGAATGTGTTATTGGGGGATGCAAACCCAAGCTGGAGTTTGAGATCGTGAAAACCAGTCAACATCCTCTCCTCTCAGGCTCTACATGCAAACGCCTGGGACTGATGCAGTTCACCGTACCAAATGACTTGCACATCGTGGAGCATGTCCAGCCTGGACCCCTGTCTAAAAAACAACTACTCAGCAGATATGACGATGTACTCAACAGGCCCGTTGAATCAGTGCCTGCTCTCATCCAACACTTTGAATTGGATGGGCATCACTCCAGTCCAGTGTGCTCCTCGCAATGTGCCCATTGCATTGAAGGCCCTGCTGGACAAGTATGAGGCCAATGGCCACATGCAATCTGTGACTGAACCAACTGACTGGATCAGCAATATGGTCATAGTGAAAAAAAACAGAGAAGCTGAGGGTCTGCATCGACCCAAAGCATCTGAACCAAGCACTGAAATGCGACTCCAGCGAAAGGGGACTTGGATGCTGCCTCATGCAGTCAGGCCAGCCCATTGCGTTTGCCTCCAGAGTGCTCACCCCCACCAAACAAAACTATCCACAAATTGATAAAGAGTGCCTCAGGATCGTCTTCTCCTGTCAGCACTGCCATCACTACTCATATGGTGGAAAGATGGTCATCGCTGAAACTGACCACAAACCACTCATTGCCATATTCAGTAAACCTCTCCTCAACGCACCCAAGACGATTCAAAGTGTGCTCCTAACTCTGCAGAACTACAGCTTGAAGGTTGTCTACAAGCTAGGAACAGAGATGTACATCATTGACACACTGAGCAGGGCAACAGCACAATGTACAGGCAGAGGCACTGCCTATCAGCGGCAGGCCATCTGTTCGCTACTGCAGGAACAACAAGACGTTCAACAGATCAATCAGGCAGACTACTTAAAATCACAGATCCCCACCTAGCCCAGATTAGGCAACACACTGACAAGGACGAACCCTATAGTCACTGAAGTCCATGGTTCTCACAGGTTGGCCGTAACTGAAAGAAGAGACCTTTCACATTGAGAGAATACTGGACCTTTCGAAATGAGATCAGCGTGCAAAATGGCATCTTGTTCAGAAGTCAGAAGGTCATTATCCCCAAATCACTACATCCAGAGAGGTTTACCCGCATATACTCCAGTCATGTTGGAGGTGAAGCATTCTACCGCCAGGCTTGTGAAACCTTATACTGGCCAAACATGCAAGCAGAAATTAAAGACCTTGTCAGCAGCTGTACCACATGCAATGAGTACGCTCATGAACAGCAAAAGGAATCCATGATGTCGCACAAACTTCCCACGAGGGCCTAGCAAATTGTCAGCATAGACTTATTCAGCCACAGATAAAAGGACTATCTTCTCATTTTTGATCACTACTCTAACTTTTGGGAAATTGAACTGCTCCCTGACTAGTCTGCAGAGACGATCATAAAGCACTGCATGGCGAAGTTTGCAAGGCAAGGCCAGCCTGACAAGGTCATCACGGACAATGGACCACAATTCACTGCACAGTTCAAGCGTTTCGCCTCAGAATGGGAGTTTGTCCACGTGACCTCCTCTCCAAGACACCCAAAGGCAAATGGCAAGGCAGAGTCAACTGTCAAGATTGCAAAAAAACTATTAGGCAGGGCCTTGCGTAACAGCAATGACCCATGGAAAGCCATATTACAGTGGAGGAATACACCCACTGAAAACATGGACATCAGCCCAGCCCATGCCTTCTGTCCAGGTGTCTGAAGACTATGAAGACCATCCCCATAGCTAACAAGCTACTTGAACCCTGCATCATGGTTGGCGTCTTGGACAAACTGCGACACAGAAAGCTAAGTGCTCGCTAAGTGCTTCTACAACCGGACTGCTCGAGACCTACCAGAGATGGAGGGGGGTGAAACGAAAAAACTGTCCAGGCCTAAGGGCGCTTATGGGAGACCACACAGGACTTTGGAGGCTGGGCATGTTCCTACAGAGAGTTGCACCACGTTCTTACCTGGTGGATGTTGGTGGCTCCTTCTATCGTCGCAATCGGGTGGATCTGCGCGTAGCAGAGCAGACAAACCAGAACATGCCATACACTCACCTGGAGCACAGTCCAGGCCTAAGGGCAAGGGGTGCAGAATTGAGACGTGAGCCAACTGAAGGTGAGGCTTCAACCACCAAGCTCTCCAGCTCGTGGCCCGAATCCTTTCCCTGTTAGAGCCCATACTTACTCACGGGTGGGTCGTCTGTGCAAGCCACCAGACAGGCTTACTTTGTAAGCAAGGGACTGTCTTAACTTGTCCTCTGTTTATAAAAAAAAGAAAAAAAGAAAAAAAGAGGAAGGTGACAACTGAAGTAAAATAAAGTATTTTGTTCAATTGTTATGTTAAGAACTTTGTTGTGCCGTTATATTTGCACTTTCTATTGAAAAGAATGATGTTATGGAGTCCAGTAGATAATAATCGACTAGTTGGGCTTTTACCTGGACTCCGTGTGTAGGGACTTGAACAATGCTTGAACAAGGCTATTAAACTTTGACACTGGTGTCTGTTTTTATTCTTTTATCCAACATATCATACTGAAACAACCCGTTCCAAATGGACCCGAAGACAACTAGACCCAATCCGTATTAACCTGGTCGAATCCAGACCTGGTCCAATCCGAGTAAGGAAATCAGCAGAATTTTTTTCTTAAAAGCTACTTTATTAACCGAAGATGAGTGCGACAGGAGGGAGAGGGGTGCCGCTCTACCAGGCAGGGGAGGGGCCTTACTGTGAGCGAGTGACATGGGGAGGAGGGAGAGACAAGAGACAGCAACCAAGCCGGCTCGCACTATTGTAGAGTACAGTAATAGCTGCCATAGCTAAGTTATCTATCATCAGATATGATTACGTAGTACCTGTCTTGGACTGCATCAAACCGGGACGAGAAGGTAGTTAACAAGCTAGTTAGCTAGCTAGGCTAACTGAGGCTGCAATGCATACGCTTTCTGATCCTACCGTTACACATAACTCCATTCCGAATATTAAGTGGCAGCCTGCCTAGCTGATGGCTCTTGGTCGTTGTAGCCTATCCTTCTCCTTTAACTTTTAATTCCATAATTTTAATTCCATCTTGCATTGATTAGATATCTCCTAACTTCTTTCACACATGGAGCGAGGAAATATGACTGTGTAGCCTGTTGCCACTTTGATGACTTATGATTGGCCAACAACAAGATACACGTGCCATGCTCCAGTCTAGTGTAGCGCAACAGCTGCAGCTGCACAATACAATTTCTCTTTACTGCAGAGAATTTCTCTTTACTGCAGCACTCATGTTCGGAAATGCACGGGCCCTTCTGGACAGAGACCCGTGACAATCAGATTTGAATCAGATCCATGACATTATTTACAATTCTGGATCCACACTGGACTCGGGTATTCGAGTACAGGTGAATCCATGAAGACCTCTACTCAGAAGCTTGTAAATGCAATGGCACGTGTTTAAATGAAACAAGTTCCAAAGTTATTTTTCATCATGAAGCATGCCCAGTCCTTTTGGTCTCCTTGGCCGACACAAAAATATAGGTTATGCTCCTGCAAGCCTCAGTGTCAAATTTGATTGGCTCTGAGTTGATAAATGCACACACCATTGTTGCAGAAGATCAACAGAATTTACTCATTTTAAACAACTCTATATATTTTGTTTCAAATGTGCACAAGAAGTGGCATAGCCCCATATTGATAATGACTTTAAACAATAACACTAACTATTTTGTACCGTCACGCTAGTAGTCTTCTGTGGCCAAGGGGATAAGTGAATCGATTTGGGCTTCTTCTGACACCTTCTCTGGTCGTTATCGTCGTCATCATCATCAGGATCATTATCACCACCACCATTATCATCATCATCCGCACCATCATTATCATCATCTTGTTATTTTCTAGTCTTTACCTGATACTTGTCAAAGGGATGCCAGAATGGAACATAGTTGGCCGGAGGTGCTCCTCTCCTCTTCCCGCCAAAACAAGATGGCCAAGCCCCTGTTCCAGTCTGTGGGAAACACACAAAGATGGATTTCCACATGGGGCTCTCAGTGACAGCAAATCAGATTGGTACAACAGGAAACTACTGAGCCCAAATGGCAGGAAAGAGAGAGAGAGGGAGGGGGGGTTGAGCAACAGAGAGATATGACTCAACACTTTCCACTCCACTAATCTCAGAGACAACCAGGGCAGGGAAGAGAGGTCTGAAGCCATGGTGTTTGTCCCAATTGGCACCCTACTCCATAAATAGTGCACTACGTTTGACCAGAGCTGGCCCTATGGGCCCTGGGTGTCATTTGTGATTAAGCCATGGTGTTGTAGTTCAGTTTGATTAACCTAATCGGACCTGGCTCCAAAACAACAACATGACCTTTGACCCGGAACCACTGGGCTGGAATTGAATCCTGTAAAATGGTAATAGTGTTGAGCATCCTGTTCTGTTGTTCTGTTAAAGAGCAACTTCCCCTAAAAAACAACTTCTCATTTAGAAAACAGCCTATGTGGCATCGACATGAGTCATAAACATTTATTCTGCTGTCAGAATTTACTTCAAAGTGTAAATAGAATAATTTTAGTCATAATGTCAGTCTCGTCAAAAAGGTTGGTGAAGGTTGGGTTTGTTTCAAGCCTGCCCACATGCCCACAGCTGGCAGCACACAAGTAATCATCAATTCGGAGAGCAGCTGAGCACAACCCGGTTATAATGCCTGTGGTAAATTTGGGTCAACTTTGGCTATCCCTATGGGGCTAGTTAGGGACCAAATTACATACATGGGACAATATGTAAAAATTCCAATCGCTCCAAATTTCAATGACTTAACCCTTTACACTTGTGGGATTTGAACAAAACACCATTTATTGAGCAGGGACGATGACCAATCCATGAAGTGTGTTGATTAGATGTATAGATGTAATTGCCATTTTGTGATGTAGGAATCTTTACATTAAATAAGGATAAGAGCCTGAGATAAGAATAGGAATATACAACTGTTAGCTATTGTAACTTGGAACAGAATTGTGTAAACCTTTGTCCATGTAAAAAATGTTTTCTGTCAACGTGAAGAAATTCAAATGTATTGCACCAGAAAAGAGATGTACAAGCGAATAAAAAAATCATTTAAAAAAGCCCAAAAATTCCTTTCTGGCACAGGCTTCGGGAAACCAATTAGATATGCAATAACCCAAAAAAAGGCACTGTCGGAACAGGCTTTGATGCTTTTAACTTCTTAAGAACTCTTTCATCCCCATACTCATCCCACTGCTCCCTTTACGCTCAGGTGCATATTTCAGGCACGTTAACATCACCTTTAGTATTTTTTTTTCACCTTTATTTAACCAGGTAGGCTAGTTGAGAACAAGTTCTCATTTGCAACTGCGACCTGGCCAAGTTAAAGCGTAGCAGTGTGAACAGACAACAACACAGAGTTACACATGGAGTAAACAATAAACAAGTCAATAACATCGTAGAAAAAAAATAATCTATATACATTGTGTGCAAAAGGCATGAGGAGGTAGGCAATAAATAGGCCATAGGAGTGAATAATTACAATTTAGCAGATTAACACTGGAGTGATAAATGATCAGATGAACATGTGCAGGTAGAGATACTGGTGTGCAAAAGAGCAGAAAAGTAAATAAAATAAAAACAGTATGGGGCTGAGGTAGGTAAATTGGGTGGGCTATATACCAATGGACTATGTACAGCTGCAGCGATCGGTTCGCTGCTCAGATAGCAGATGTTTAAAGTTGGCGAGGGAGATAAAAGTCTCCAACTTCAGAGATTTTTGCAATTCGTTCCAGTCGCAGGCAGCAGAGAACTGGAAGGAAAGGCGGCCAAATAAGGTTTTGGCTTTAGGGATGATCAGTGAGATACACCTGCTGGAGCGCGTGCTACGGGTGGGTGTTGCCACCGTGACCAGTGAACTGAGATAAGGCGGAGCTTTACCTAGCATAGACTATGCCTCTGATGCCTTTGATTTGCTAAGACTCACACTTGCTGTAAAGGGGGAAAACAAATATACCAAGTAATTAGCATTGCAGGCTACCATACTCAGATAACTTGGGAAGCAGTATTGGCTGGGGGTGGGAGATTACATTCCACATGAGATTCTAAAAACACAACAATATACAGAATAAAAACCATGCAAAGTCAATTGAATGTACACAAACTGTCAATGTCTGTTTAAGCATACCAGTTACATTTACATTTACATTTAAGTCATTTAGCAGACGCTCTTATCCAGAGCGACTTACAAATTGGTGAATTCACCTTCTGACATCAGTGGAACAGCCACTTTACAATAGTGCATCTAAATCATTTAAGGGGGGGGGGGGGGGTGAGAAGGATTGCTTTATCCTATCCTAGGTATTCCTTGAAGAGGTGGGGTTTCAGGTGTCTCCGGAAGGTGGTGAGTTATAAATTAAAGTTTATCTTGGAGATCTACACTTCACTGGCTTTGGTGATTTCGACGTCTTCACAATGCTGTTTTGATTCTGAATGGGTTGAGGGTTTGAACAATTAAAGTTTTTAACTTATTGCATTTTCAAGTATAATGTATGCCAGAAGGGCGTGAGCGGCAATCGAACCCACGTCGATACGGTAGGCCTATATGTGCACACTGAAGGCAGTGGCCCTAAACGCTAGACCCCCCAGGCCACAATTTAACTCAATTTTGACAGTTCATTCCTAACCTTAGGATACAAATGTCGTAGCCTTGTTTTGTCACCCTTTCCTCTCGTAAAATGGCAGATTTGGGCACTGATAAAGTCAAACCAACTTTGCCATGGTTGCACAACTGCAGGCTGAAGCTAATAATTGGCGAAAGAATTTGGCTAACTCTTCCCACCTGCGAACACACACACGAAACACCCACATCAAACCACACCCCGAAACCAACTCACATTTATTCAGCCATGGCCGCTAGCATCTCTTAGTGAGCCAAATTTAAAACGGGGCCAAATCAGGAAGTTCAGCCACCCTTTAAGGATTCTGAGAATGTTCACTGTATTCTAGAAAATAGAACACTCAGCACTGACTAAAATCTCAGAAAATGATTTTTTTTCTGAAAGCTGTGAGAGTCTGCATGGCCTTCAAAGGGTGGTTGTATAAAATGGTCCCTTCTACCATCTCGAGTTCATTAAGCAAATGCAATTTCTTCCCAAGTACGAACAGCATGAGAGGTTTCATCTGTGTGTGTGTGTCTGTGTGTGTGTGTGTGTGTGTTACATTGAGAACAAACCTTGGTTTCCAAGTTTTCCGACAACACCGTAAACATAATCTGATGAGTGTCCTTTCATTTTGTCCCTCCAGAGAATGCAACGTCTCCTTGGAGTGCACCGCAGCGCACCATATGAGCGGAGTAAATACTGTAGCTCTTGATGGAAAACATACTTGACTTACGTATAAAATGACACCCTATTCCCTGAATAGTGCACTTGTTTTGACCAGACCCCATAGGGCCCTGGTCAAAGTAGTACACAATAGGGAATAGGGTGTTATTTGGGACACAGAGGCTCATCTCGGTGTGGGCACAATGTTTAGAGCAGCAGCAGAATGAACAGATTAAATGCTTCACATTAACCTTCACATGTTAGAACCAGGTATAAACTGGGCTTCTGATGCAGCTTCATGTTTCCTTTCAGCAGCTATTCATTTCTATCATCCTGTGTAGTGTACAAACACATACACAGCACAATAACTGTGTATGTCCCCTCAAAAACAAATTGGGCCAGTCCCGAATGGCACCCTATTCTGAATATAGTGCACTACTGTTGACAAGGGGACTTAGAGAATATATAGCGAATATGGTACCATTTGGGACACAACCATTCATTAAGTTTTGCTCTAGCCTCTAACTCAGAAATAATAGTTTGTTTTGTTTGAAAGTTTAGAATTTTGCTGAAGACAGCCAGGACCGAGGCCTACCCCCCTGAATGTTGCTTGTTGCTGAACCGTGATAATGTGCCTCCGATGTTTGGCACCACTCGCACCAACCGCACATCTCACTCCCAATTACCAAATGAATCTAGTCAGGGGGGAAGTATGTCAGCTATGCCCTATCCTGACAACCGATTCACAGAGCATGTGGCGGTTAGTTCTACCATAAATCACATCCGAAGGCAGTAATGTTATGTCTCAACGCAGTGCAGTTTTGCAACTCCAGTTTGTGTCAGAGGGAGGACTTCTAAAGAGGATCAATGACAGAGGATGTTCGGTACGACAGTATTGGTGTATCAGTACCTCTTTACTTACTATAAAATACAGTATGAGGTGACATAGTCAGTTACTTACATTTGGACCAGGAGTTTTTCATGACCATGAGACCTGAGCAGGAAAAACTTTAGAACCTAGTTAAGTTTAATGCTAGTAAAATGTGACAGATAAACAGGTAGACTAAGGAGTAGTGTACTGGGAATGATGGATCTGAGGATATAAAGACGCTGTTCCATTTTACCAAAGAAATCATAATTCCCCACACTGGCCGACCATTTGAGGGTTTACACTTATCATTTAGTAGGCACATTAATCACACTGATGCTTACCCTACCATGTCTTCGGGTTATTCTGGATCACATCTTCTAAAAACTCAGGAAGTATGATCTGAATAGCATGAAGATAAATCTGATGATGAACAGTAGGTGAGAGTCAATGGTGTATGTCAAATTCTGTGTCAGGTACGTTAGGTTGGAGTTGAGCACAGAGCAGAACAGACAGCATGAATAATAATGAGTGCTTAACCTCAGTGGACCTGACACACCAAGTAAAGTAGAGTAGAGGAGTGAACACATTCTGACTCATACTGTAGCAGCCAGAATGTATGATTAAAGAGAGGAGAGGAGCCGAGCAGATGTCCCAGTGAACTCAAACACATGTGTGTGCGCGAAAATGCACACAGACACACGCACACACATACAGTACCAGTGGAAAATTTGGACACACCTACTCCTTCAAGGGTTTTTATTTATTTGTACTATTTTCAACATTGTAGAATGATAGTGAAGACATCGAAACTATGAAAGAACACACATGGAATCATGTAGTAACCAAAGAAGTGTTAAACATATCAAAATATATTTTATATTTGAGATTCTTCAAAGTAGTCACCCTTTATCTTGATGACAGCTTTGCACACTCTTGGCATTCTCTCAACCAGTTTCATGAGGTATGTCACCTGGAATGCAAGTGTGCCCTAATTTGTGGAATGTCTTTGCTTCTTAATGCGTTCGAGCCAATCAGTTCTGTTGTGACAAAGTAGGGGTGGTATACAGAAGATAGCCCTGTTTGGTAATAGACCATGTCCATATTATGGCAAGAACAGCTCAAATAAGCAAAGAGAAACGACCGTCCATTATTAGTTAGTTATTAGTTATTATTATTATTAGCTGACGTGACGGTCAGTCAATCTGGAAAATTTCAAGAACTTTGAAAGTTTCTTCAAGTGCAGTCGCAAAACCCATCAAGAGCTATGATGTAACTGGCTCTCATGAGAACCGCCAGAGGAAAGGAAAACCCAGAGTTATCTCTGTTGCAGAGGATAAGTTCATTAGAGTTACCAGCCTCAGAAATTCTAGACCAAATAAATGCTTCACAGAGTTCTAGTAACAGACACATCTCAACATCAACAGTTCAGAGGAGACTGTGTGAATCAGGCCTTCGTGGACGAATTGCTGCGAAGAAACCACTACTACAGGACATCAATAAGAAAATTTGATATGGCCAAGAAACACAAAACCGGTGGAAATCTGTCCAAATTTGAGATTTTTGGTTCCAACCCGCCGTGTCTTTGTGAGACGCAGAGTAGGTGAATGGGTGATCTCTGCATGCATGGTTCCCACCGTGAAGCATGGTGGAGAAGGTGTGATGGTGTGGGGGTGCTTTGCTGGTGACACTGTCAATGATTTATTTCGAATTCAAGGCACACTTAACCGGCATGTCTACCACAGCATTCTGCAGCGATACGCCATCTCATCTGGTTTGCGCTTAGTGGGACTATCATTTGTTTTTCAACAGGACAATGACCAACACACATCCAGGCTGTGTACGGGCTGTTTGGCATAGAAGGAGAGTGATGGAGTGCTGCATCAGATGACCTAACCTCTACAATCACCTGAACTCAACTTAACTGAGATGAGTTGGATTGCAGAGTGAAGGAAAAGCAGCCAACAAGTGCTCAGAATATGTGGGAACCTCTTCACTTTTTTGGTTACTACATGATTCCATATGTGTTATTTAATAGTTTTGATGTCTTCGGTATTATTCTACAATGTAGAAAATTGTAAAAATAAAGAAACATCTTTGAACGAGTCTGTGTGTCCAATATTTGACTGGTACTGTACATAGGGTACATACACGCTACATACAGTACGTAGTATGTTGTAGACACACACGCACACACACACACACACACACACACACACACACACACACACACACACACACACACACACACACACACACACACACACACACACACACACACACACACACACACACACACACACACGGTAGCTGCCTTCCTGGTGTGTGCTTGTGTGTGCGCATGTGTGTGTGTGTCTACAGCATACTCCATACGCAATGTAGTGTGTATATACCCTATGTACAGTAGAAGTCCAAATTTGGGACACACCTACTCATTCAAAGATTTTTTTTATTTTTAAAATAGTAAACGAACAAAGGTTTGACCAACTGGGGACATTTTTTTGGTCCCCATAAGGTCAAATGCTATTTCTATGAGGTTTAGGGTTAAGGTTAGAATTAGCGTTCGGGTTCAAATTAGGGTTAGGAGCTAGGTTTATTTTTAGGGTTAGGGTTAGGAGCTTGGGTTAGGGTTAAGGTTAGGTTTTTGGGTTAAGGTTAGGGTAAGAGTAGGTGTTAGGGTTGGGGTTAGGTTTAGATATAGCGTTAGGGGTTAGGGAAAATAGGGTTTTGAATGGGACTGAGTTGTATGTCCCCACAAGGTTAGCTGTACAAGGCTGTGTGTGCGTGTGTGTGTGTGTGTGTGTGTGTGTGTGTGTGTTTGTGTGTGTGTGCTAACCACAACCAGATACCATAGGGAGCTACGCCTGGGAACCCCCACCTCCTCTCCTGTCGTGTTCAAACCACGACTACTGATGGGAAATTTCCCCACTGACTTCATAAAGGAGTCGGTTCATGTTATGGATATCATAAATAACAAGGACTGCTGATTTAGACAAAGGAGCCGTGGGCTACTGAGTAATCTAGTCAATTAATCATTGCAGTGTAGTGTACACATTATAAGTACATTTTGTTTTCCTAAATGTTGGTGAATAATGAGAGTTGGTATTTCAAATTAAAATACTTTTAGAAAACAGGCTTATCTGGCTAAAATGTGCATAACCATTTTTTCACAATGGATGAAGATGTTACTTGTTGTTTTGATACCTGAATGTGCCATAGAAGATATTCTGTGTGTTTTTAAACTTTTTTCCATTGAACATGCCATACAAAAAGGGAATTTTAATTAATTACTGTATATGAAGAGTGCCTTGGTCCACTTTTTTTTAAGGTATTCTGGGTGTTATATTTCATATTCTGGTGATGGCCTGGTAATAACAGTCCACTGTATACAGTACAATACACTCGTAGACTACCTAGAACCAAAGGGTTATTCGGCTGTCCCTGTAGGTTGGAGAAGCCTTTCTTGGTTTCAAGTAGAATTCTTTCACCCAACGAAGAACCCTTTATGAACCCTTGGTTCTAAGCGCGTACTGTAGGTAAACCTAAACCAGAGATAATGTTAAGCAAACCATTAGTCTGGCTGGAGAGAGTTTAATCAACAGGGTGAGGCTGTCAGAGACAATCAAGTCTGGACTGGCAGTCAGTCACAGATACTGTCTCATCAGCACATGTCTGCTAATCTGTGTGTGCGGGACCACTCACATGTCTCTCTCTCACACACACACACGCACACACACACACACACACACACACACACACACACACACACACACACACACACACACACACACACACACACACACACACACACACACACACACACACACACACACACATTAATTTTCAGATTGGTTACACACACACACACAATCTGCCAAAGAAACTCAGATTAAATACCAAGTGTACAAACTGTACACTACAACTCCCATTTTATCAGACGAGTGCATCTTACGAATACCAATTCCCTTTGCATGTTACAGACAAAAGAGAGAGAAGGGGAAAACACAAACATAACCGAGCATCTACAATACTCTAAATGTATTGTTTGAAGTTTCCTTTTCTTCTGTGAAGTGACTCTGACTGTGGCATAGTGTGGTTAGTTAAGCAGGTCATTAAGGGTAATGGTTGGGGCGGATTTCAGCCCTTTATCTCCAATAACAGGAACCAAGTTCTGGCAGATTTGGGGGATTCTGAGATTCTGGGGATTCTGAGATTCTGGGGGTGGATTTGAGGGGGAAGTTCCCCTCACCAGTAGAAAAGAGGCTCAGAAGCTGTTTTCATGAGAAGAGAGACAGGCAGATGTGTCATGAAACATGGATCAAGGGATATGCTCTGTCTAATACAGCATGCCTAATATTTTGTATACTATAGTAGAAATGTATTGTATATTGATTCTTACCTCCATTCCTCAGAAAACAGTTTGCATGAGAAGAGAGGAGACCAATGTGTCATGAAGCATGAATCAAGGAAGATACTAGTCGAAAGCTTAAAACCTCTTGATGCTATGGGGGCGCTATTTCATTTTTGGATGAAAAACGTTCCCGTTTTAAACAAGATATTTTGTCACAAAAAGATGCTCGACTATGCATATAATTGATAGCTTTCGAAAGAAAACACTCTGACGTGTCCAGAACTACCAAGATATTTTCTGTGCGTGCCCTAGAACGTGAGCTTCAGGCAAAACCAAGATGAGACGGCATCCAGGAAATGAGCAGGATTTTTGAGGCTCTGTTTTCCATTGTCTCCTTATATGGCTGTGAACGCGAGAGGAGTAAGTCTGCCCTTTCTGTCGTTTCCCCAAGGTGTCTGCAGCATTGTGACGTATTTGTAGGCATATCATTGGAAGATTGACCATAAGAGACCACATTTACCAGGTGTCCGCCCGGTGTCCTGCGCCGAAATTGGTGCGCAAAAGTCAGCTGCAAGTATTTTTCCATGGAATTTAGAGAAGAATGCAAGCTTCCACGAACGATATATCAATGAAGAGATATGTGAAAAAACACCTTGAGGATTGATTCCAAACAACGTTTGCCATGTTTCGGTCGATATTATGGAGTTAATTCGGAAAAAGTTTGACGTTGTAGGTGACTGAATTTTCGTTTCGTTTCGGTAGCCAGATGTGATGTACAAAATGGAACGATTTCTCCTACACACAGACGCTTTCAGGAAAAACTGCACATTTGGTATGTAACTGAGAGTCTCCTCATTGAAAACATCCGAAGCTCTTCAAAGGTAAATGATTTTATTTATTTGGTTATCTGGTTTTTGTGAAAATGTTGTGTGCTAAATGCTACTCAAAATGCTAAGCTAGCTTTGCATACTCTCACACAAATTAGTCAATTTCTATGGTTCAAAAGCATATTTTGAAAATCTGAGATGACAGTGTTGTTAAGAAAAGGCTAAGCTTGAGAGCAGACGCATTATTTTCATTTTATTTGCGATTTTCAGAAATCGTTAACGTTGCGTTATGCTAATGAGCCTGAGGCTTTAGTCACGATCCCGGATCCGGGATGGGGAGTTTCAAGAGTTAATACAGTTGGCCTAATACATAGAGATTGTTTTATCTCTATGTCCTAATGTATGTACTTTAGTATAAATGTATTCTGAATCAATGTTTCAATCAATCAATGGCGTGAAACCAGTTTCGCCAGTTTCATTCATGTTATCTTAGCAATCAAGAGAAAAAACCTAAAGTGCCTTCAGAAAGTATTCATACTCCTTCACTTATTCCACATTTTGTTGTGTTACAGCCTGAATTCAAAATGGATCAAATAGATTTTTTTCTCTCACCCATCAATCTACACACAATACACAATAATGACAGAGTGAAAGTATGTTTTTAAAGACATATCTCATTTCCTTAAAAGTATTCACACCCCTAATTCAATACTTTGCAGAAGCACCTTTGGAAGCGATTACAGCTGTGAGACACCTGGATTGTGCAACATTTGCCCATTATTATTTTCAGAATTTTTCCAGCTCTGTCAAATTGGTTGTTGTTCATGGCTAGAAAAAAGACATTTTAAGTTCTTGCTATAGATTTTCAAGTAGATTTAAGTCAAAACTGTAACTCCGCCATTCAGTCCATTCACTGTCTTCTTGGTAAGCAACTCCAGTGTTGATTTGGCTTTGTGTTTAATGTTATTGTCCTGCTGAAAAGTTAATGAATCTCCCAGTGTCAGGTGGAAAGCAGACTGAATGTTACACCCTGATCTGTTTCACCTGTTCCTGTGATTGTCTCCACCCCCTCTAGGTGTCGCTTATTTTGCCCAGTGTATTTATCCCTGTGTTTCCTGTCTCTCTATGCCAGTTCATCTGGTATGTTTAGTCATGTCAACCAGCATGTTTTTCCCGTACTCTTTTTTCTAGTCCTCCCAGTTTTACCCTTGCTTGTTTCTGGACTCTGTACCCGCCTGCCTGACCATTCTGCCTGCCTTGACCACAGGCCTGTCTGCCACTCTGTACCTCCTGGACTCTGATCTAGTTTTGACCTTCTTGCCTGTCCACAACCATTCTCTTGCCTGCCCCTTTGGATTATTAAACATTGTTAGACGCCAAGCCTTGTTGCAAACAGGATGCATGTTTTGGAATATCTTTATTCTTTACAGGCTCCTTTTTCACTCTGTTAGTTAGGTTAGCATTGTGGCATAACTACAATGCTGTTGATTCATTCCCATTTTTTCCCCTATCACAGCCATTAAACTCTTAACTGTTTTAAAGTCACCAGTGGCCTCATGGTGAAATCCCTGAGAGGATTCCCTCCTCTCCAGCAACTGAGTTAGGAAGGACACCTTTGTAGTGACTGGGTGTATTGATACACAGTCCAAAGTGTAATTAATAACTTCACCATGTTGAAACAGATATTCAATGTCTGCTTTTTTTTCTTCCCATCTACCAATACGTACCCTTCTTTGCGAGGCATTGGAAAACCTCCCTGGTCTTTGTGGTTGAATCAGTATTTGAAATTCACTGATATTTGCCCTGGTTCGGGTGTGTTTCAGACGTATATTTTCAGGCAGTGCGGCCTCTTCTATATCAGCAGCCTGTTGTTCACCACCTGCTTGGATGGCGGGTTCATTCCATTGTGTTTTTTACATTGGAAAAAAGTAGAGACTAAGAGCTAGAAAATGGTATATCATACACTGCAGTTGAGGAACAATGGGGAAGTCATTTTGCTTTGAAAGTTGATAAACTTGTAACCCCACTTTTGAGAAAATGGCCCCTTGAATGTTTTGGTACACCAACTGGAGCGCTCTTCTGTGTCTACACTAGAGGTCGACCGATCATAATTTTTCAACGCTGATACCGATTATTGGAGCACAAAAAAAGCCGATGCCGATTTTTAAAATGTATTTGTAATAATGACAATTACAACAATACTGAATGAACACTTATTTTAACTTAATATAATATATCAATAAAATCAATTTAGCCTCAAATAAATAATGAAACATTTTCAATTTGGTTTTATTAATGCAAAAACAAAGTGTTGGAGAAGAAAGTTAAAGTGCAATATGTGCCATGTAAGAAAGCTAACGTTTAAGTTCCTTGCTCAGAACATGAGAACATATGAAAGCTGGTGGTTCCTTTTAACATGAGTCTTCAATATTCCCAGGTAAGAAGTTTTAGGTTGTAGTTATTATAGGAATTATAGGACTATTTCTCTCTACACCATTTGTATTTCATATACCTTTGACTATTGGATGTTCTTATAGGCACTTTGGTATTGCCAGTGTAACAGTATAGCTTCCGTACCTCTCCTCGCTCCTACCTGGGCTCGAACCAGGAACACAATGACAACAGCCACCCTCGAAGCAGTGTTACCCATGCAGAGCAAGGGGAACAACTACTCCAAGTCTCATAGCGAGTGACGTTTGAAACGCTATCAGCGCTCACCCCGCTAACTAGCTAGCAATTTCACATTGTTACACCAGGATAATCTCGGGAGTTGATAGGCTTGAAGTCATAAACAGCAGAGCTGCTGGCAAACGCACGAAAGTGCTGTTTGAATGAATGCTTATGAGCCTGCTGGTGCCTACCATAACATAATAACACACAGAAATGCGAGCCTTGGGTCATTAATATGGTAGAATCCGGAAACTATCATCTCGAAAACAAGACGTTTATTCTTTCAATGAAATACGGAACCGTTCCGTATTTTATCTAACGGGTGGCATCCATCAGTCTAAATATTCCTGTTACATTGCACAACCTTCAATGTTATGTCATAATTACGTAAAATTCTGGCAAGTTAGTTCACAATGAGCCAGACGGCCCTGTTGCATATACCCTGACTCTGCGTGCAATGAACGCAAGAGAAGTGACACAATTTCACCTGGTTAGTATTGCCTACTAACATGGATTTATTTTAGCTAAATATGCAGGTTTAAAAATATATACTTCTGTGTATTGATTTTAAGAAACGCATTGATGTTTATGGTTAGGTACACGTTGGAGCAGGGACAGTCATTTGCGAATGCGCACTGAATCGATTATATGCAATGCAGGACACGCTTGCTAAACTAGTAATATAATCAACCATGTGTAGTTATCACTAGTGATTATGATTGATTAAGTTTAATGCTAGCTAGCAACTTACCTTGGCTTCTTACTGCATTCACGTAACAGGCGGGCTCCTCGTGAGGTTAGAGTGTTGGACTAGTTAACCGTAAGGTTGCAAGATTGAATCCCTGAGCTGACAAGGTAAAAATCTGTTGTTCTGCCCATGAACAAGGCAGTTAACCCAGAGTTCCTAGGCCATCATTGAAAATAAGAATGTATTCTTAACTGATTTGCCGAGTTAAATAAAGATTAAATAAAGGTGAGAAGAAAAAAATCGCCATCCAAATGACAGATTTCCGATTGTTATGAAAACTTGAAATCAGCCCTAATTAATCGGCCATTCCAATTAATCGGTCGACCTCTAGTCTACACCCATTCAGAATCATTCACACCCTCTTACGCATTAGCTCACCCATCTCTTTAAGGATTCACATGTGATGCCATGTGGTAAACACATGCTATATCAAATAAAAAGTGTTTTATTTGTCACATGCACAGGATACAGAAGGTGTAAACAGTACAGTGGTAGTCCTTGCATACATGCATAGTAGCAATATCAAATACAGTGTCCAGAAAAATATTTTATAAATATTTTATTGTTATTAGATGACACTTACCTGACACACTTGACTAAATTGATGGGTCATGTGAAGGAAATGCTATAACCACAACTCACACACATCTAGCTAAGTGGATGGGTCACTACTATATCTAGACATGTACAATCGAAGGCCGTAAATTACCCCCAGACACACCTGCTAATTTGATGGCTCATGTAATAATCTGTCACACACATAATCTGTTTCACCTGTCTTTGGGCTTGTCTCCACCCCCCACCAGGTGTCTTCCATCTCCCCTCATTATCCCCTTTGTAAATATATGTGTTCTCTGTTTGTCTGTTGCCAGTTCGTTTTGTTCGTCAAGCGTACCAGCGGTTTCCCCCTTGCTCCTGTCTTTTTTAAAGTTCCTGCTTTCTAGTTTTCCCGGTTTTGACAATTCTACCTGCCCTGGCCCTGAGCCTGCCTGCCTGCCTGTTCCAACACACTGGATTATTGACCTCTGCCTGTGCTGAACCTGAAGACTGCCTGCCATTCTGTACCTTTTGGATTTTGATCTGGATTACTGACCTCTGCCTGCCCTTGACCTGTCGTTTTGCCTGTCCCCTTTTCTCGTAATTAACTTTTGTTACTTCGACACTGTCTGCATCTGGGTCTTTCCTAAAATGTGATAGTATGAACTGGCCATGACCGACCCAGTAGACTCCACAATGCTGTCTCCCTGCAAGGAGCTACAATCGGAAGACACAAGGAGTTAATGTCTTTTGGAGTGATTTCATACCCAGTCAGAACTCCATGACCAGGCATTCCAGAATTTGCTGGAGCAATTCCGCAGATTCCCCACTGGGCAGCGGGTTACACCCGTAATCTAGTAGTCTACCCCAGTGTCCCCCGAACCCCGCTTACCTCCTCCGGAGCGCTACGCTGGAGATTATGGAACCTGCTGGGCTTTTCTCTCCCAGTGCTCCCTCATTTTCGAGCTGCAGCCTTCTTCGTTCCCCTCAGACCGCTCAAGGATAGCATACATCATAACACCGCTATGGCGGTGTGGGAGCAACAGTCCACCGTCTGCCTAGAGGAGTTTGTGGCGGAAGTTTGGGAAGGTGTTTGATTCTCTGTTGTCCAGGAGAGAGGCTGCTCGTAAGCTGCTCCAGCTACGCCAGGACTCCCGTAGTGTGGCACACTAAGCGCCAGATTTTCGCACGTTGGCAGCTGAGAGTGCCTGGAACACGGAAGCATTGTTCAACATGTTCCTTCTTGGATTATCGGTCGTGGTCAAAGATCAGCTTACATCATGAGCTTGCAGCCCGGGAGCTGACTCCCTCATAGCCTTCCATCTGGATCCTTGGGCGGCCTCAAGAACGTAGGATGGCTTGTTCACCCTCGATTCCCACCTCGCCTTTGAAGAATCCTGGAGACCCCAGAAGTCGACATGTTTGAGTGAACCCTACGACACTCGGATTTCTCTCGGGAATCAGGAGGGCTGCCGAGTCGCCTCCTTCAAAGTCCAGGTACCTGGACAAGGCTAGATTGACTCTGAATGAGCGCTTACACCGACTCCACGCCCAGGGCTGTCTATATTGTGGAGATACGGGACATTCCCTAGCTAACTGCCCATTAAAAAAACAGGCTCCTCAAGAAGGGGCTAGAACTCTGGTGGGCCTTATGGAGAACTTTCCCTCTCTCCTTACTCGCACCCCTTTCCATACCATCCTGCTGTCGGGGAATCAGTTGAAATCTCTCTAGGTCGTCATCGACTCTGGGGCCGATGAGAGTTTTTTGGACACTACCCTGGCATCCGAGCTGGGCATCCCCACTCAGCCCTTCTCCATTCCCATGGACGTGAGAGCACTGGATGGGCGCTCTATATGCCGGATCACTCACAATACAACTCCCATCAAACTGCGAGTGTCAGGGAACCACAGCGAGACTATCCAATTTATGCTGATTAAGTCTCCTCAGTTTCTCGTAGCATAGGGATTCTCTTGGCTCCAGCAACACAGTCACATCATAGACTGGATTGCTGGTGCCATTATGGGCTGGAGCCCGTTCTGCCACGCTAATTGTCTGAAGTCAGCGCAGCCTCCCCCGGGACGTCTTCCTGTGGGCTCAGAAGTTGCCCCGAACCTCTCCGTCATTCCTGCGGAGTACCAGGACCTCCGGGAGGTGTTCAGTAAGGCCCGGGCCACTTTGCTTCCGCCGCACCGACCCTATGACTGCGGGATTGACCATCTCCCAGGCACCACTCCGACCCCGGGGACGACTGTATTCTCTGTCGGGTCCAGAGACCAAGGCTATCAAGACTGACACTGAGGACTCCCGAGCTGCAAGGTTCATCCATCCTTCTGCCTCCCCTGCCGGCACAGGGTTCTTCTTTGTGGAGAAGAAGGACAAAACCATTTGCTCGTGCATCGACTACCGGGGCTTCAATGACATCGCAGTGAAGAACCGCTACCCACTACAACTCATCTCCTTGGCCTTTGAGCCGCTCCTGGGTGCACTGTGTTCTCCAAGCTGGACCTACGGAACGCCAACCACCTGGTGCAGATACGGTATGGGGACGAGTGAAAAACTGCCTTCAACACGGCCAGCGGTAACAACGAGTATCTGGTCATTCCATTTGACCTTACCAACTCCCCAGCTGTGTTCCAGGCTCTGGTTAATGATGTTCTCCAACGTCTCCTGGAGAACCAGCTTTTTGTGAAAGCGGAGAACTGCGGATTCCATCGCTCCACCATCCCATTTCTGGGTTACATCATCGCTGCGGGGAGTGTATAGATGGATCCAGGGAAGGTAAGAGCAGTGGTGGATTGGCCCCAGCTTACGTCCAAGGGTGCAGCTGCAACATTTCCTGAGATTTTGCAACTTTTATCGCCTCTTTATATGACGTTACAGCACCCTGGCTTCCTCCCTATCTGCACTCACCTCTCCCAAGATTCCGTTCACGTGGTCCCCAGCTGCTGACCGGGCGTTCCAGGTTCTCATACACCGTTTTCCCCACAGTTCCTATCTTGGTTCATCCTGACCTGTCCCTCCAGTTTGTGATGGAAGCCGATGCTTTGAATGTCAGAGTGGGGGATTTCCTGTCCCAGTGTTCTGCCCTGGACCTCAAGTTACATCCCTGCGCCTTCTTCTCCCATCGCCTCAAAGCCTCAGAGAGGAACTACGACATGGGGAATCATGAGCTTCTCCCTGTGAAGTTGGCGTTAGAGAAGTGGAGGTACTGGCTGGAGGTGGTGGAACATCCGTTCATTGTGTGAACCGCTCCAACCGGTTCCGGTTCCGGTTGGAGCGAGCGGTCGCATCTACACTTCGGTCCGCAGGTAGTATATACTACCGCAGGTAGTATAACTTTTCATTACATTTCGTTATAGTACAACGGTTTGATTTGTCTAATCTTAGCAATTTCTTCTTAGCCAGCTACATAGCCGTCTTTGTATCAACGACAATTGCATAATTATCGTATTTCGTCGTCCTAACGTATCTGCCCAGCAGCTAGCTAAGCAGCTAGCTAACATCCACTGTCCACTAGCACTGTAGAAACTATTACACTCAACTGAACGACTCGATTAGCGTAGTGTCAGCTAGCTACATAGTTGTCTTCGCTGTCTTCGTATCCAAGATAATTGTGTAGTTTAGAGTGTGTAGACTTGGAGTGATTATCTTAATTTACCGAGGTTAGCTAGCCAGCTATTTGTCGTCCTTAACGTAGGAAATGCTGCTAGCTAGCTAGCCAACAGCTAGCCAACCTCTACCGAATTGAACTCCAACTACCCGGTCAACATTCCGCGTCGCTCCACAGGTAGTATCACATTTTCATTTCACTTCATTACAGTACAACGGTTTGATTTGTTTGATCGTAGCTAGCCAGCTACATAGCCGTCTTTGTATCTAAGACAATTGTGTAGTCTAGAGCGATTTTCTAGGTTAGCTGGCCAGCTATTGTCGTTCTTCTAACGTAGCTAGCCAGCTAGCCCCGAATAGCAGCACTGTAGTAACTATTACAGTACAACGGTTTGTTTTGTTTGATCGTAGCTAGCTAGCTACATAGCCGTCTTTGTATCTAAGACAATTGTGTAGCCTAGAGCGATTTTCTAGGTTAGCTGGCCAGCTATTGTCGTTCTGTTAACGTAGCTAGGCAGCTAGCCCCCGAATAGCAGCACTGTAGTAACTATTACAGTACAACGGTTTGTTTTGTTTGATCGTAGCTAGCTAGCTACATAGCCGTCTTTGTATCTAAGACAATTGTGTAGCCTAGAGCGATTTTCTAGGTTAGCTAGCCAGCTATTGTCGTTCTTTTAAAGTAACGTAACGCAATCAACCTGCTAGCTAGCCGGCTAGCCCCCGAATAGCAGCACTGTAGAAACTATTACACTCGACGGAATGACTTGATTAGTGTAGTGTCAACATCGCAGCCACTACCAGCTAGCCTACTCCAGCAGTACTGTATCATTTCAATCATTTTAGTCAATAAGATTCTTGCTACGTAAGCTTAACTTTCTGAACATTCGAGACGTGTAGTCCACTTGTCATTCCAATCTTCTTTGCATTAGCGTAGCCTCTTCTGTACCCTGTTAACTATGTGTCTATCTATCCCTGTTCTCTCCTCTCTGCACAGACCATACAAACGCTCCACACCGCGTGGCCGCGGCCACCCTAATCTGGTGGTCCCAGCGCGCACGACCCACGTGGAGTTCCTGGTCTCCGGTAGCCTCTGGAACTGCCGATCTGCGGCCAACAAGGCAGAGTTCATCTCAGCCTATGCCTCCCTCCAGTCCCTCGACTTCCTGGCACTGACGGAAACATGGATCACCACAGATAACACTGCTACTCCTACTGCTCTCTCTTCGTCCGCCCACGTGTTCTCGCACACCCCGAGAGCTTCTGGTCAGCGGGGTGGTGGCACCGGGATCCTCATCTCTCCCAAGTGGTCATTCTCTCTCTCTCCCCTTACCCATCTATCTATCGCCTCCTTTGAATTCCATGCTGTCACAGTTACCAGCCCTTTCAAGCTTAACATTCTTATCATTTATCGCCCTCCAGGTTCCCTCGGAGAGTTCATCAATGAGCTTGATGCCTTGATAAGCTCCTTTCCTGAGGACGGCTCACCTCTCACAGTCCTGGGCGACTTTAACCTCCCCACGTCTACCTTTGACTCATTCCTCTCTGCCTCCTTCTTTCCACTCCTCTCCTCTTTTGACCTCACCCTCTCACCTTCCCCCTACTCACAAGGCAGGCAATACGCTCGACCTCATCTTTACTAGATGCTGTTCTTCCACTAACCTCACTGCAACTCCCCTCCAAGTCTCCGACCACTACCTTGTATCCTTTTCCCTCTCGCTCTCATCCAACACTTCCCACACTGCCCCTACTCGGATGGTATCGCGCCGTCCCAACCTTCGCTCTCTCTCCCCCGCTACTCTTTCCTCTTCCATCCTATCATCTCTTCCCTCTGCTCATACCTTCTCCAACCTTTCTCCTGACTCTGCCTCCTCAACCCTCCTCTCTTCCCTTTCTGCATCCTTTGACTCTCTATGTCCCCTATCCTCCAGGCCGGCTCGGTCCTCCCCTCCCGCTCCGGCTCGATGACTCATTGCGAGCTCACAGAACAGAGCTCCGGGCAGCCCAGCGGAAATGGAGGAAAACTCGCCTCCCTGCGGACCTGGCATCCTTTCACTCCCTCCTCTCTACATTTTCCTCCTCTGTCTCTGCTGCTAAAGCCACTTTCTACCACTCTAAATTCCAAGCATCTGCCTCTAACCCTAGGAAGCTCTTTGCCACCTTCTCCTCCCTCCTGAATCCTCCTCCCCCTCCCCCCCCTCCTCCCTCTCTGCAGATGACTTCGTCAACCATTTTGAAAAGAAGGTCGACGACATCCGATCCTCGTTTGCTAAGTCAAACGACACCGCTGGTTCTGCTCACACTGCCCTACCCTGTGCTCTGACCTCTTTCTCCCCTCTCTCTCCAGATGAAATCTCGCTTCTTGTGACGGCCGGCCGCCCAACAACCTGCCCGCTCGACCCTATCCCCTCCTCTCTTCTCCAGACCATTTCCGGGGACCTTCTCCCTTACCTCACCTCGCTCATCAACTCATCCCTGACCGCTGGCTACGTCCCTTCCGTCTTCAAGAGAGCGAGAGTTGCACCCCTTCTGAAAAAACCTACACTCGATCCCTCCGATGTCAACAACTACAGACCAGTATCCCTTCTTTCTTTTCTCTCCAAAACTCTTGAACGTGCCGTCCTTGGCCAGCTCTCCCGCTATCTCTCTCAGAATGACCTTCTTGATCCAAATCAGTCAGGTTTCAAGACTAGTCATTCAACTGAGACTGCTCTTCTCTGCATCACGGAGGCGCTCCGCACTGCTAAAGCTAACTCTCTCTCCTCTGCTCTCATCCTTCTAGACCTATCGGCTGCCTTCGATACTGTGAACCATCAGATCCTCCTCTCCACCCTCTCCGAGTTGGGCATCTCCGGCGCGGCCCACGCTTGGATTGCGTCCTACCTGACAGGTCGCTCCTACCAGGTGGCGTGGCGAGAATCTGTCTCCTCGCCACGCGCTCTCACCACTGGTGTCCCCCAGGGCTCTGTTCTAGGCCCTCTCCTATTCTCGCTATACACCAAGTCACTTGGCTCTGTCATAACCTCACATGGTCTCTCCTATCATTGCTATGCAGACGACACACAATTAATCTTCTCCTTTCCCCCTTCTGATGACCAGGTGGCGAATCGCATCTCTGCATGTCTGGCAGACATATCAGTGTGGATGACGGATCACCACCTCAAGCTGAACCTCGGCAAGACGGAGCTGCTCTTCCTCCCGGGAAGGACTGCCCGTTCCATGATCTCGCCATCACGGTTGACAACTCCATTGTGTCCTCCTCCCAGAGCGCTAAGAACCTTGGCGTGATCCTGGACAACACCCTGTCGTTCTCAACCAACATCATGGCGGTGGCCCGTTCCTGTAGGTTCATGCTCTACAACATCCGCAGAGTATGACCCTGCCTCACACAGGAAGCGGCGCAGGTCCTAATCCAGGCACATGTCATCTCCCGTCTGGATTACTGCAACTCGCTGTTGGCTGGGCTCCCTGCCTGTGCCATTAAACCCCTACAACTCATCCAGAACGCCGCAGCCCGTCTGGTGTTCAACCTTCCCAAGTTCTCTCACGTCACCCCGCTCCACCGCTCTCTCCACTGGCTTCCAGTTGAAGCTCGCATCCGCTACAAGACCATGGTGCTTGCCTACGGAGCTGTGAGGGGAACGGCACCGCAGTACCTCCAGGCTCTGATCAGGCCCTACACCCAAGCAAGGGCACTGCGTTCATCCACCTCTGGCCTGCTCGCCTCCCTACCATTGAGGAAGTACAGTTCCCGCTCAGCCCAGTCAAAACTGTTCGCCAGGACAGCGGAGTCAATCACCACCTTCCGGAGACACCTGAAACCCCACCTCTTCAAGGAATACCTAGGATAGGATAAGTAATCCTTCTCACCACCCCCCCCCCTTAATGATTTAGATGCACTATTGTAAAGTGGCTGTTCCACTGGATGTCAGAAGGTGAATTCACCAATTTGTAAGTCGCTCTGGATAAGAGCGTCTGCTAAATGACTTAAATGTAAATGTAAATGATTACAAGAACCTGGAATATCTCCGCACCGCCAAGCATCTCAATTCCAGGCCAGCTAAGTGAGCCCTGCTCTTCACCCGGTTCAAATTCTCCCTCTCCTACCGACCAGGATCTAAGAACATCAAGCAGGATGCTCTGTCACGCCACTATAGCCCTGCGGCTACATCCTCGGAACCCGAGAGCATCCTTCCCACCTCGTGCTTGGCGACAGCACTCAGCTGGGGAATAGAGAAGCAGATCCGTGAGGCCCAGCGTTCCCAGCCGAACCCCAGGGGTTGCCCAAATAACCGGATGTTTGTGCCTGACTCTGTCCGCTCCTCGGTCCTGGAGTGGGCCCAGTCCTCCAGGCTTGCCTGCCACCCGGGCTCCCGTCGGACCCTGGCTTTTGTGCGACAACGCTTTTGGTGGCCTACCAAGGTCCTGGACCTCTCCACGTTCGTCGCTGCCTGCACGGTCTGTGTGCAGAACAAGACTCCTCAGCAAGCCCCAGCTGGTCTTCCTCAACCACTGTCTGTCCTTCACGGTCCCTGGTCTCACATATCCCTGGAATTCGTCACAGGTCTTCCCCCGTCTGATGGCAACACCGCCATGCTGGCAGTAGTGGATCGGTTTTCCAAAGCCTCCCACTTCATTCCTCTTCCCAAGCTACCCTCTGCCAAAGAAACAGCCCAGCTCATGGTGCAGCACATCTTCCAGTTCGATGGACCTGATCCCGGTGGACCTGATCTCCGACTGCGGTTCTCACGCTCAATGGGTGATCAGCCAGCCAGTCCAATGGCCAGCTGGATCGAGCCAACCAAGACTTGGAACCAAGTATTTGCTGCCTGGTCTCTGCCAACCCCACCACCTGGAGACAGCAACTAGTGTGGGTAGAATACATATGCAACACCCTTCCTTGCTCTGCCACTGGTCTCTCGCCCTTTGAGTGTTCCCTGGGCTATCAGCCCACGCTCTTCCCTGAACAAGTGGAAGAGCCCAATTTTTCAGTTTTTGATTTGTTAAAAAAGTTTGAAATATCCAATAAATGTCGTTCCACTTCATGATTGTGTCCCACTTATTGTTGATTCTTCACAAAAAAATACAATTTTATATCTTTATGTTTGAAGCCTGAAATGTGTCAAAAGGTCGCAAAGTTCAAGGGGGCCGAATACTTTCGCAAGGCACTGTACATCCCACTTGTCATGTGTCTAAAATCAAATTCAAACTCATGTCTCTCAGACCTTTGTCTTCTGTTTTCTTGCCCACCCCTCTCCCCCGTCTCATCGGCGTACACAGTCGTGTCCTAAAGGTTCGACCTCGGGGCAGGGGATTCCGGTACCTGGTTGACTTGGAGGGTTATGGCCCAGAGGAGAGGTGCTGCATCCACGCTAGGGACATCCTGGACCCAGGCCTCATAGCGCCCCTAGAGGGGGGATATCGTCACACCCTGATCTGTTTCACCTGTCTTTGTGCTTGTCTCCACCCCCCACTAGGTGTCTCCCATCTCCCCACATCTCTGTTTGTCTGTTGCCAGTTCGTTTTGTTTGCCAAGCTTACCAGCATTTCCCCCCTTGCTCCTGTCTTTTCTAAAGGTCCTGTTTTCCTGGTTTTGACCATTCTGCCTACCCTGGCCCTGAGCCTGCCTGCCTTCCTGTACTTTGTCCCACAACACTGGATTATTGACCTCTGCCTGCCTGCCGTTCTGTACCTTGTCCCACAACACTGGATTATTGACCTCTGCCTGTCTTGAGCCTGCCTGCTGTTCTGTACCTTGTCCCACAACACTGGATTATTGACCTCTGCCTTCCCTGACCCTGAGACTGCCTGCCGTTCTGTACCTTTTGGACTCTGATCTGGATTACTGGCCTCTGCCTGCCCTTGACCTGTCGTTTTGCCTGACCCCTGTTCTAGTTATAACTTTTGTTACTTAGATACTGTCTGCATCTGGGTCTTTCCTAAAATGTGATAAATCTGTCCGAAGTGGACTTTTGTTTCGACATGTTGCTAGCTAGCTAAACAATGAACCACATTAACCCCAACTCATACGACTACCAACACAAACATTGTCATAGCTGTAGGTATGAATCTGCAGGTAGCTAAAGCTAACAAACTAGGTTCAATGTCAGCTAGCTAACATTAGGCTATAACTAACAATGCAAATGGATTTCTGATTCGAATGATTTTACCACACACATCATATACGTAACATTAGCTAGCAAGCCAGTAAGCTAACGTTTGCTAGCTAACTAACAGTACACTTTAACTTGCAATAAAAACGACTTTCTCACAAAATTAGAAACGTATATCTGGAAAATGTAGCTTGGCTCTTACCCGTATAGAGTCGTGGCCAAAAGTTTTGAGAATGACACAAATATTAATTTTCACAAAGTCTGCGGCCTCAGTTTGTATGATGGCAATGTGCATATACTGTTATGAAGAGTGATCAGATGAATTGCAATTAATTGCAAGTCCTTCTTTGCCATGCAAATGAACTGAATCCCCAAAAACATTTCCACTGCATTTCAGCCCTGCCACAAAAGGACCAGCTGACTTGTCAGTGATTCTCTTGTTAACACAGTCGTGACTGTTGACGAGGACAAGGATGGAGATCACTCTGTCATGCTGATTGAGTTTGAATAACAGACTGGAAGCTTCAAAAGGAGGGTGGTGCTTGGAATCATTGTTCTTCTTCTGTCATCCATGGTTACCTGCAAGGAAACACGTGCCATCATCATTGCGATTGTTTGGGGCATCTGGAAAAAAGATTGTCCGGAGAAGACAAGGTGAGTGCTACCATCAGTCTTTTGTCATGTCTACAGTAAAGCATCCTGAGACCATTCATGTGTGGGATTGCTTCTCAGCCAAGGGAGTGGGCTCACTCACAATTTTGCCTAAGAACACAGCCATGAATAAAGAATGGTACCAACACATCCTCCAAGAGCAACTACTCCCAACCATCCAGGAACAGTTTGGTGACGAACAATGCCTTTTCCAGCATGATGGAGCACCTTGCAAAAGTGATATCTAAGTGGTTTGGGGAACAAAACATGGATATTTGGGGTCCATGGCCAGGAAACTCCCCAGACCTTAATCCCATTGAGAACTTGTGGTCAATGCTCAAGAGACAGGTGGACAAACAAAACCCCACAAATGCTGACAAACTCCAAGCATTGATTAAGCAAGAATGGGCTGCCGTCAGTCAGGATGTGGTCCAGAAATTAATTGACAGCATGCCAGGGT
Source organism: Oncorhynchus masou masou (assembly GCF_036934945.1). Lineage (NCBI taxonomy): Eukaryota > Metazoa > Chordata > Actinopteri > Salmoniformes > Salmonidae > Oncorhynchus > Oncorhynchus masou. The sequence continues at coordinate 47,184,897 of NC_088212.1, forward strand.
GGATTGTGTGAGGTTCTGTGTTATACACTATAGCCCTTACCATATCATATGTAATGGAATATTATTTCCTGTTGGCTTGAGTGGATCTATGTGTTATGCAACATAGCTGACTTGAGACATTGTTAACAGTTTCAGGGCCATGGGCCTTTCTCATGATGGAAAAATACAGAATAACATGAAGACAGGAACCGTGCAATGAGTTGGGGGGCACATTCAGAACATAGTGTTGCGAGAACAAACAGTCTTTTGTTAGATAACAGGAGCCAGGTGCCTGATAACTGTATATTCTACACAACTACAACGACTGACTGCTGGAGCGCCCGGGGCTGGGACCAGCTCTGCGCCAACAATCAACGATAGGCTGGGTGAGTCTAAACCACGCCCAGTCTCTACTCTGACAGGCCAGCTCGGAAGTAGGAACTACTTCTGTCAAGAGTATATTATAATATCTGTCAGGAATATCTGTTGTCAGTTCTCTGTTTGCCCTGCGAGGTGGGACAGAGAGCACGTATATACGAAAATTACATTTACCACTTATTGCTTAGCTAATAAAAAATACATAGTATACAATTGGTGACTCAATGTCATATTTATCCTGATACCAGATTCGAATTGACGCAACTGTCACGCCTTGGTCTTAGTATTGTGTGTTTTAGTTTATTAGCTAGTCAGACCAGGGTGTGACATGGGGTTATTATGTATTGTAGTTTCATATTGGGGTTTGTAGTAGTTGGGATTGTAGTTGATTAGGGGTGTGTGTGTGTGTTAATTAGGTTGGCTGCCTGAGGCGGTTCTCAATCGGAGTCAGGTGCTTCTCGTTGTCGCTGATTAGGAACCGTATTTAGGTAGCCTATTTCGCTTTGCATTTCGTGGGTGATTGTCCCTGTCTCTGTGTAGGTTGCACCAGTCAGGCTGTATTAGGTTTCGTTCTGTTTGTTGTTTTTTTGTATTTATTTAGTTATTCGTGTTAGTTCGTTCGTTTTGTCTTCTTTAAATAAACATGAGTAACTTACACGCTGCATTTCGGTCCGACTCTCCTTCAACAACAAAAGAACGCCGTTACAGCAACCCTAACAATTACAGAGGTCGTGAAAAGAAGGGTCAACACTGCAAATATTGACTCTTTGCATCAACTTCATGTAATTGTCAATAAAAGCCGTTGACACTTATGAAATGCTTGTAATTATACTTCAGTATTCCATAGTAACATCTGACAAAAATATCTAAAAACACCGAAGCAGCAAACTTTGTGGAAATTACATTTTTTGTCATTCTCAAAACTTTTGGCCAAGACTGTACATGGATGAACGCTTCACGGCAGACTGGAACAATTTAAATCAGTTTTGTTTGTAGCTACATCTTGTTTAGCCAGTTTTGTGTCAAGTCACTCCGGTTCACACTGACAGTGGCGTTTGCAGAAAGTAGCCCATCACTTTTTCCTACTGATCTGTCAATAGTGTCTGCTAAATTCAGGGCATCAATATTGTTGAGAAAATGGTAGAAAGGACTGTCAACACACACTAAACAGCTCACGTTATAGAAAGAAGCATGCTACCGTACATGGCATTCCAATACAAACACATCTCCCGGCATGCCCAGCCAATATATGATCTCAGCCAATTTTTTTTTACCTTTATTTATTTACCTCTCCCAATCATGGCTAGCAGGAAGGTTCCTGTATTTTTCCATAGCTAAATCAATTTGCTCGTAATTTAACAATTCTATTCATATTGATGGATGGAAAACATGTTTGTTATTAAGACACATGAAAGTTCACATATTCCAGAAGGCATATCTGCCCAAAAAAATGCATTTTGACAAAAAAACAACGTTTTACTTCAAATGCTGGTCCTGTGAAGTAGTGATGTGCGACATTTCCAGAAACAAGTCACATTTAACATGGTGTCGTTTTGCTCTTTTGATTAGTCAAGGACATACCTATTTGGTTCTGTCTTCTGACACCATGTTTTGTACTGTGTTTATTCGATACAAGAGCAAGGTAATGTTGATTAGAAAGTCTTTACTTCAGCATCACTGTGTAGCATGCATACAGCGCCATTCAGTGCATAGTAAGTAATACCTAACTTGGCTCACTCGTACTATGTAGTATCACACTTAGATACACATAACATCAGCGGCATCTATTGGCTTGGTGACATCTCGTAACAAACAAATGGGTTAAAATCTTATTGACAAGACATTTCAGCTTTTCATTTGTAATTCATTTGCAAAACCTAACTCGACTTTGATATTAATAGGTATTGTGTGCAGGCCAACCACAAAAAAAATCTAAATTTAATCAAGTTTAAATTCAAGGGGTGTGAATAGTTTCAGAAGGCACTGTAATACTGTGGAATATTTGGTCCTCTGTATCTCAGTTGGTAGGGCATGGTGCTTTCAACGCTAGGATAGTGCGTTTGATTCCGGTGACCACCCATACGCAAAGTGTATGCATGCTTTGGATATAAGCTTCTGCTAAACGGGATATACAGTATATTATTTATTTTTAGGGATAATGTACTGTACATGTATTTTGAGGAAACCAGGGATCAAAGTATCCCCCTGAGTATATCTCGGAAAAAACGGCAACTTGATATCTGCTAACCTAAACATTAAATTCAAAATAGCGTTCAAAAGTGCAACCTGTCAAGGACGGTTGCAAAATAATAAGGGCTTGTTTGTGTTGGCTGGGTGGCACAACACACACTAAATAATATAATTCTCTCTCTCTCTCTCTCTCTCTCTCTCTCTCTCTCTCTCTCTCTCTCTCTCTCTCTCTCTCTCTCTCTCTCTCTCTCTCTCTCTCTCTCTCTCTCTCTCTCTCTCTCTCTCTCTCTCTCTCTCTCTCTCTCTCTCTCTCTCTCTCTCTCTCTCTCTCTCTCTCTCTCTCTCTCTCTCTCTCTCTCTCTCTCTCTCTCTCTCTCTCGTTTAGCATTTGAATCATCTCAAATCGGGGAAATCACTTCGCTCCACCCAGTTTCTCTCTCGTGTTTATAAAAACACAAAGTTTCCAAGTAGCCTGCAATTAATTTATATTTGGGTATGGCGGGTGAACGTCTCAATACCCTGGCTCAGTGCCCTTCCGCAGGCTTTCTGTGGAGTTTAGTGTCCCGTTTCCATAGCGCCACCTGATTGAGTCTTTAATGGCTTCCTCTGTTGGGCAAATTTAAGTTTGCGTTCCAAATGGCACGCTATTTGTTATGTAGTCACAAAACTAGTACACATAATGTGTGCCCTATATAGGGAATAGGATGACATTTGGAATGTAGACCAGGAGTAACATCTGTAAGGTCGGACTGGGCGGGAACACAAGCAGGGCCCTGCTCTCTCTCTCTCTCTGTCTGTTACCCTCATCTGTGTTGCAGTTAAAGAGAGGTATCTGACTTTTCTGTGGCCTGGGAAGATGACGTTCTCCATTATAAAAAGAACTGACTTAAATGTAAAACGAGAGCCGGCCCTAAACTTTGCCACTGGTGTGTGGATTAGGTTAGGGTGCCTCAGAGGGGAATATGGTTCAAGTGTCTGATGTTAGCGAGGGTAAGAAAGGGGAACACCAGTAGCCAGGCCCTTTCTTGTGATAAAGTCACACAGAGTGTTAATGTCAAGTGTAGTTAGTGTTTAAGTAAAGTGTGTAGCTGTAGCTGTAGCCTGGACCCTGAACTGTTTTACAATAACAATTTTACAGCTGCTAAACAATGAAAATGATCATAGCAGTTGGAAAGACAGCACAAATATATCTGGGATCAGGCTTAAGTAGCTGGGGTTATATTAGAAGAGAACACATTGATTGAAGCATGCTTATATTGTAGGCCTAAGAGAAGCCAGAACAATGTGCATCTGCAAAGCTGCACCACCAGACTTGAAACAAAAAACTCACTAAAAATGTAATCTTTGGCCAAAACCACTACACAGGGCCTGCTAATCTGTCAGTTTAAAGGAGGATAAAACAGGAGATTTGAAGTGAGGTAAAACTCCCAGTGAGAGAAACAGGCTTAAACAGAGCAGAGCAGAGCGGCGAGCATTTATTTGCGTTTGAATTGGATTCGGCTAATTATGAGGAATGGGAGATAAGACATGGGTAAACACAGCTTTGGAAAAGAAGGCCTCCACTGAGATGAAACACACACACGTATTCACACACATCTACTGACGTGCACACACACACACTCGCAAGCACACATATACACACACACAAACACACAATTAATCAACATTTGACTCTCTGAACAGTACAGGTCTCGGCGATCCGCTCCATTGCCTTTCTTGTAAGCAGCGACTGACACATGAAAGCAGTGAAATGTACAGCCTGTTAGGAGATTACACCGTCAGCGATACTTCTGTTGTTTGGATTTTTGGGGGGCCCACTGCAATCTTCCTCTGTTCTTCAGAAACACAATTAGTCAGAATAAGACCACTTCTGGTCACTTTGATAGATTCCTCTTTTCCCAGTGCTTGCTTCACCAACTTCTACACCTCAAATGGGTCTCCCAGACATGCTTCAATATTCAACAAAAGCATCCCAACAAGAAACAAATCATTATCCGACATATACGAAGATCGATACTCCACTCCAACTTTAGATCATTTCCTTTTTGTTCCATTCTTTTTCACTACTGTTGTCCATTCATCTTCACCAACTTTGCTCAACACGCTGCTCGATTCTACCCCGGCATCCATTTCCTCCATCTCCCCGATGAGTTGGGTCTGTTCGCAATATGAATGTTGAAGGCGAAGGGGGTGTGTCATCTACCATCATTCACCCCCCCATCATTCACTTCTGGAAGTTTACTCGAAAGACGAGTGAACCATTCCTTCACCTCGTTTTGCTAGAACATCTGAAACCAAATGTTATTTGTAACATGCGTCGTAAAACGCCAAGTGTAGACAAACAGCGAAATGCTTACTTATAGGCCCTTCCCAACAATGCAAAGAGAAAAATAAAACATTTTTGAAAAATAATAACCCAAAGAACAAATACACCATGATTGTATTTAGTAGATATGTACATATAGGTAGGGGTAAAGGGACGAGGCAACAGGATAGATAATAAACAGTAGCAGTGGCTTATGTGACGAGGCAACAGGATAGATAATAAACAGTAGCAGTGGCGTATGTGACGAGGCAACAGGATAGATAATAAACAATAGCAGTGGCGTATGTGACGAGGCAACAGGATAGATAATAAACAGTAGCAGTGGCGTATGTGACGAGGCAACAGGATAGATAATAAACAGTAGCAGTGGCGTATGTGACGAGGCAACAGGATAGATAATAAACAGTAGCAGTGGTGCGTATGTGACAAGGCAACAGGATAGGTAATAAACAGTAGCAGTGGCGTATGTGACGAGGCAACAGGATAGATAATAAACAGTAGCAGTTGAGTATGTGACGAGTCAAAAAGGGTCAAAGCAGATCAGGAATCAAGGTAAGACCCAAGTGCAGACCGTGTGAAGTAACAATGTTTATTGTAACCCCTGGGGCAGGCAAACGACAGGTCAAGGCAGGCAGGCTCAGGGTCAGGGACAGGCAGAGTTCAGTAATCCAGAGGTGTAGCAAAGGTATAGGATGGCAGGCATGTACAAGATGGCAGGAGGGTACAAGGTCAGGACAGGCAAGGGCCAAAAACCAGGTGGACGAGAAAAAGAGAGGCAGGGAAAAAGACAGGAGCTGACAGGATGAACGCTGGTAAGCTTGACAAATAAGACGAACTGGCAACAGACAAACAGAGAACACAGGAATAAATACACAAGAGATAATAGGGAAGATGGGCGACACCTGGAGGGGGTGGAGACAAGCACAAAGACAGGTGAAACAGATCAGGGCGTGACACCGGCTGCTATTTGGTTAACTACAGTGCCTTGCGAAAGTATTCGGCCCCCTTGAACTTTGCGACCTTTTTCCACATTTCAGGCTTCAAACATAAAGATATAAAACTGTATTTTTTTGTGAAGAATCAACAACAAGTGGGACACAATCATGAAGTGGAACGACATTTATTGGATATTTCAAACTTTTTTAACAAATCAAAAACTGAAAAATTGGGAATGCAAAATTATTCAGCCCCTTTACTTTCAGTGCAGCAAACTCTCTCCAGAAGTGCAGTGAGGATCTCTGAATGATCCAATGTTGACCTCAATGACTAATGATGATAAATACAATCCACCTGTGTGTAATCAAGTCTCCGTATAAATGCACCTGCACTGTGATAGTCTCAGAGGTCCGTTAAAAGCGCAGAGAGCATCATGAAGAACAAGGAACACACCAGGCAGGTCCGAGATACTGTTGTGAAGAAGTTTAAAGCCGGATTTGGATACAAAAAGATTTCCCAAGCTTTAAACATCCCAAGGAGCACTGTGCAAGCGATAAAATTGAAATGGAAGGAGTATCAGACCACTGCAAATCTACCAAGAACTGGCCGTCCCTCTAAATTTCAGCTCATACAAGGAGAAGACTGATCAGAGATGCAGCCAAGAGGCCCCTGATCACTCTGGATGAACTGCAGAGATCTACAGCTGAGGTGGGAGACTCTGTCCATAGGACAACAATCAGTCGTATATTGCACAAATCTGGCCTTTATGGAAGAGTGGCAAGAAGAAAGCCATTTCTTAAAGATATCCATAAAAAGTGTTGTTTAAAGTTTGCCACAAGCCACCTGGGAGACACACCAAACATGTGGAAGAAGGTGCTCTGGTCAGATGAAACCAAAATTGAACTTTTTGGCAACAATGCAAAACGTTATGTTTGGCGTAAAAGCAACACAGCTCATCACCGTGAACACACCATCCCCACTGTCAAACGTGGTGGTGGCAGCATCATGGTTTGGGCCTGTTTTTCTTCAGCAGGGACAGGGAAGATGGTTAAAATTGATGGGAAGATGGATGGAGCCAAATACAGGACCATTCTGGAAGAAAACCTGATGGAGTCTGCAAAAGACCTGAGACTGGGACTGAGATTTGTCTTCCAACAAGACAATGATCCAAATCAAAAAGCAAAATCTACAATGGAATGGTTCAAAAATAAACATATCCAGGTGTTAGAATGGCCAAGTCAAAGTCCAGACCTGAATCCAATCGAGAATCTGTGGAAAGAACTGAAAACTGCTGTTCACAAATCCAACCTCACTGAGCTCGAGCTGTTTTGCAAGGAGGAATGGGAAAAAATGTCAGTCTCTCGATGTGCAAAACTGATAGAGACATACCCCAAGCGACTTACAGCTGTAATCGCAGCAAAAGTTGACGCTAAAAAGTATTAACTTAAGGGGGCTGAATAATTTTGCACGCCCAATTTTTCAGTTTTTGATTTGTTAAAAAAGTTTGAAATATCCAATAAATGTCGTTCCACTTCATGATTGTGTCCCACTTGTTGTTGATTCTTCACAAAAAAGTACAGTTTAATATCTTTATGTTTGAAGCCTGAAATGTGGCAAAAGGTCGCGAAGTTCAAGTGGGCCGAATACTTTCGCAAGGCACTGTATTTAGCAGTCTTATGGATTGAGGGTAGAAGCTTTTCGGGGTCCTGTTGGTTCCATACTATGGTCTAATCTGGAGCATTTGCAATGTCTTTCAAAAGGAGATTTTTGTCAATTCTGAATGTGAGGAATCAGATTCTGACAGTGGGGAGCTGCCCCCCAACCTTGTGGCCATTGAGAACCCTGAATCTGAGGACCACCAACGAAGTCCCAGGTCCCTCTGAAAATGCTGGTGGTGATGGAGGCAGTAGTCTCAGTGGTCTGTGGTAGCTGGAAGGCAGCCATTTCACCCCTCCTGGCCCTGATGTTGGCTTTGATGAGTCTCAGTCTGGAGTGCAAAGCCCCTTGCCATCTCCCTCTGAGGCAGAGTGCTTCAAGCCGTTTCTGACAGTGGAGCTGATGGGAGACTTAGTGAAGGAGACCAATCACTATGCCTTGGAGCTACAGGAAAAGAGAGATGCACAGGGAAGCTGGACCACCGTATGGAGAGAGAAAGATCAAACCACACTGTGTGCTTGACTGTAATCACAAAATGGGGGCTGTGGATAAGGCAGACATGATAAACAGCTTTGTGGCATGCGCTCAGAAAACCACCAAGCCGTATAAGAATATATTTTCTCTATCTGATCGACACTGCTGTCCTAAATGGCCACATAGTTCACCGCCAGCTGACAAGTCAGATGATTACTGAAAAGGGTATTTTGTACTTGGACATACAGTGGACATACAAATCAAATACAGTTCCATTCTATCTCACCCACACCTCCCCACTTCCTCACTCCCTTCTCCAAACAATATGATGCTAGCATAGATAGCAACATTTTCCAACATCATGTTCAATATCATTTGTTTGTGTGGTTTCTGTAAGTACAGAATAAAGAGGAATTAGGAAGTTGCATTGACAACATGACAATTATGAATGATATAAGAAACAGTAACTGAAGAGCTCCAAAAGCATTTAAAGAGCTTTTAAAAAATAAAACTGTTGTTTGAAAATTATTTGAAACTGACAAGTTGAAAAATAGCCTAAAGATATTGGTTTGAGCGCAGCGCGGTTTGTGGCATGCAATTGGTAACTGTTCTGTTGCATAACAATCACGTTTTGGAACAGTGAGCACATTCTGACATCACACGCATAAAAAAAACTCATGCTGGGGGGACCATTAAGAGAAATTTTGAATTCGCTCATGAAAAGGTTAATGCCAGGGTCAGTCGGAACTACAATATTCGGCAATACAAACTCAAATGGAGTTATTTTGCTCACTAAATGTGCTGAATATGGTCTCACCATCACCAACACACTTCACTAACCACACCAGCACACTTCGACAAAAGAACAAATTCAAAACATCTTGGATCCAAGTCCAAACTCTGGCATCTCATCGACTACGTCATTGTCCACACCAAGGATAGTTGTGATATGAACATCACTAGATCAATGACCAGCGCAGGCAACTGCTGGACAGACCATCATCTAATTTGCTCCTCTATGTCCATCTGAATCATGCGAAAAGGAGTCTGCAGAAAAAGCTGAGCCAGCCAAGGCTTGACATTGACAATCTGGGTGACTCCAGCAAACAGCAACACCTCCAAACTGTTCTCAGTGCAGAACTGCTCAAAAAATATCTTGAGGATATTGAAACACACTGGAGAATGCTCAAGTTCACCATCCTGCAAGGACACCCTCGGCTAGAAGACAAAAAAGCACAAGGACTGGTTTGATAAGAATGATTCAGAAATTGAACAGCTCATTGACACCAAGTGGAGAGCATCCTGTGCCTGGCAGAACAATATCAACTGCAAGGCCAAAAGAGAAGCTCTTGGAAGAGCGAAGGCAGATGTCTAACTCCGCGGGAGGGAACTTAAAAACTAATGGTGGACAGAAAATGCCCTGGAGATCCAGCAGCTGGCACACTCTTCTTTGACACCACACATGCAGTGTACATACCCAATTACTGTGGCCTAACCCACCTTCACTCCAAATATGGGTTGAAGCTGCTGAAAGTAGACAAATAAATCCAATTCCGGTGGAAAGAGCACCTTGAGGAGCTCCTCTCAACAGAAGCACAAAAGCTGAGATGGAGGTCATCAATCACATCCCACAGCGACCCACAAAGGAGGACATGGGAGAACCACCCAGTCTACAGCTGGTGTAAGATGGCATCAGAAAGATGAGGAACAACAAAGTCCAAATCCTGTACAGAACATACGGCAACATTCAACCTCAACAGATTCAAGGCCAAGAGCAAAATCACCAACAATTCCATTGTGGAGCTCCAATATGCAGATGAGAATGCCTTCACTGCCCACTTGGAAGAGGACCTTCAGCGCATCCTGTATGCTTTCGCAAAAGCAGACATGCTGCTGGGTCTGGCCCTGGACATAAAGAGCCAAATCCTTAACCAATCACTGCCTGATAAAAAAATTGAATAAAATACCTACAAAAAAATACACCCGCCCCAGCAATATATGTTGACAATACCACTCTTGAAAATGTGGACCACTTTCCCTACCTTGGCAGGCTTCTCCCCTCCAAAGCCGACATTGACGCAGATATAAGCCACCGCCCAAGCTGTGCCGGTGGATCCTTCTCAAGACTGAGGAAAAGAGTCTTCAAGGATCATGACATCCAAGCCAGAACTAACTAAAGTCCTGGTCTACAAAGGAGTAGCGTTCCCCTCCCCCTACTATATGAGTCAGAAACATGAACCACATACTGATCCTTAAAGCCCTGGAGACGCATCACCAAAGCTGCCTCCGCAAAATCACGAGGATCAGCTGGGAAGACAAACGCACCAACACCAGTGTCCTGGAGGAGGCAAACATTAACAGCATCACCACCACCATCACTCAACACCAGCTTTGATGGACTGGCCATGTTGTCATGATGCCCAACTCTCGCCTCCTGAAACAGGTCCAAACCCACAACTAAACACAGGACAGAGGCCCTCTAGAGGACAAAGGAGGCGGTACAAGGACAACCTAAAAACAAACCTCAAAAAGTGCCACATGAACATGTCAAGCTTAGAGGACATGGAGGAGAAGAAGATCTTTGCCGTGCCGCTAGAGGACAAGCAGCAACTTCGAAAGGAGAGACTTTTCACCAAGAAGGCCAAACCACCACCACCACCACTGACCCTTGCCCACGTTGCACCAAAATATGTGGCTCCCGGATCGGCCTCTTCAGCCATCTGAAGACCAACAAGCAAGATCCACAAGGAAGACAATTATACTCAACCCCATGTGATAGCCGATGATGATGGTGTGTGTGTTTACTCCCCTTGCTCTTTTCTAGCTTGGTGTACCAAGCTGTGTGTGTGTGTTCTTGCATGTACTTGCTCTGTTCTTTGTTGATGTCAGGCCACGAGCTATGTGGGTATGTCTATGTCTATGACTATCTGGATTCAGGTGTGTGTATTTGTGCAGAAATGACTGTCAGACAGCATCAGCAGTGTGGGTAAGGATCCTCTAAGACCTAAGAGACATCTATCCTTTCCTCAACAACAGCCTATCTCTACAGAGAGTCTCTCTCTAGAGTCTCTAATTCCTCTGGTCCTGCTAATAGATCCAGCATTGCACAGCTGGTAGCCATTGACCACAGCTCGCCTTGCTGCCTGCCGCACAACATCAAAGACAAAGCATCCACCAGGGACAGGTTATTTTAATTAGCCCCCACCCTCCCTCTAAAACACACATGCATGTGCACACAAATTCAAACACACACATAAAGACAACACACACATACACACACCAGCCACCCCCCACCGGCAGTACCCACCTATCTTAGTGAGAGATCAGTGGTATGGGACACAATCCCTCTGGTTCCTCTTACCCTCCTGGGGTTTGTTTTGGAGAAGGAAAATAAAAAGTTTTTTAGGTCAAAGTCATAAAGATGACCCCATGGGTAACTAGGGAGGGGCTACGGGGTCATTGCATGGGCACTATGGGCCCACTGGGTCACAGCTGGATGGAGTTGTTGTTTTGGGCAGCACAGTGGTACAGGGACCATTAGCTGATCCAAATTCTCAAGGCGTTCAAAACTACAAAAAATACAGCTATACTTTTGCAATATTGCATACATGTATTATCTATAATACGAACAATACGACTTACGAACAAACATTCCTTGAATTACCATACACAATATCTATCACCATCTTTATTTAAAATGATGGTAATCATAAAACCTGTGGCACAGCCATAGACAAACAGAAGGTATTCAATACAATAAAGGAAAAACCATTGACAAGAAAAACAGCCATACACTCGCAATTATATATATTTTCCTTCCTTGAATTACCATCAAACATCATTGGACGTGTTGTGTTCTACTACAGTATCCATAACCATCTTTATTCAATACTGGAACTGTCACGACTTCCGCCGAAGTTGGTGCCTCTCCTTGTTCGGGCGGCGATCAGCGGTCGACGTCACCGGCTTTCTAGCCTCATTTCTACATTTCTTTTTCCATTTGTTTTGTCTGTATTGTACACACCTGGTTCCCATTACGTTTGAATTATTTCCCTATTTAACCCTGTGGAGCCATCAGGGTTTTGTGCGTGTTTCTTTTTCACGACCTCTGCAATCCGCCCTGGCATGCTGTCAATTAACTTCTGGGCCACATCTTGACTGATGGCAGCCCATTCTTGCATAATCAATGCTTGGAGCTTGTCAGAATTTGTGGGGTTTTGTTTGTCCACCCGCCTCTTGAGGATTAACCACAAATTCTCAATGGGATTAAGGTCTGGGGAGTTTCCTGGCAATGGACCCAAAATATCAATGTTTTGTTCCCCGAGTCACTTAGATATCTCTTTTGCCTTATGGCAAGGTACTCCATCATGCTGGAAAATACATTCTTCGCCACCAAACTCTTCCTGGATGATTGGGAGAAATTGCTCTCGGAGGATGTGTTGGTACCATTCTTTATTCATGGCTGTGTTCTTAGGCAAAATTTTGAGTGATCCCACACCCTTGGCTGAGAAGCAACCCCACACATGAGTGGTCTCAGGATGCTTTACTGTTGGCATGACACAGGACTGATGGTAGCAATCACCTTGTCTTCTCCGTACAAGCTTTTTTCCGGATGCCCCAAACAATCGGAAAGGGGATTCATCAGAGAAAATGACTTTACCCCAGTCCTCAGCAGTCTAATCCCTGTACCATTTGCAGAATATCAGCCTGTCCCTGATGTTTTTCCTGGAGAGAAGCGGCTGCTTTGCTGCCCTTCTTGACACCAGGCCATCCTCCAAAAGTCTTCGCCTCACTGTGCGTGCAGATGCACTCACACCTGTCTGCTGCCAGTCCTGAGCAAGCTCTGTACTGGTGGTGCCCCGATCCCGCAGTTGAATCAACTTTAGAAGACGGCCCTGGCTCTTGCTGGACTTTCTTGGGTGCCCTGAAGCTTTCTTCACAACAATTGAACCGCTCTCCTTGAAGTTCTTGATGATCTGATAAATGGTTGATTTAGGTGCAATCTTACTGGCAGCAATATCCTTGCCTGTGAAGCCCTTTTTGTGCAAAGCAATGATGACGGAACGTGTTTCCTTGCAGATAACCATGTTTGACAGAGGAAGAACAATGATTCCAAGCACCACCCTCCTTTTGAAGCTTCCAGTCTGTTATTCAAACTCAATCAGCATGACAGAGTGATCTCCAGCCTTGTCCTCGTCAACACTCACACCTGTGTTAACGAGAGAATCACTGACATGATGTCAGCTGGTCCTTTTGTGGCAGGGCTGAAATGCAGTGGAAATGTTTTTGGGGGATTCAGTTAATTTGCATGGCAAAGAGAGACTTTGCAATTAATTGCAATTCATCTGATCACTCTTCATAACATTCTGGAGTATATGCAAATTGCCATCATACAACCTGAGGCAGCAGACTTTTGGCCACGACTGTACATTTGGCTTTAGTGCAATTGGCAACCATTCGGTAACACCTTCTATTGAAGGTAATAACACCTTCTTTTGAACTTTTGTTCAAACATTGAATCGGATGAACAAAAGAAGCGAGCCCACACATGAGGTACATAACTGGTCAAATGCAAGATTGATGATTGATGATACACACACCATATGAGAATATTGATACATCTGGAACCAGTAGAAAGAGGGAGTGTTAACGTGGATATCTCCATGTATTTACATAATATTTCTTCCAGCAAAGGAATATAACATTTAGTCCAACAAATTTAAGAGACAGCGAACAAACAGAGCAGGGCCCGGATTCCCAAAAAGCATCTTAAGGCTAAGTTCATTGTTAGAACCTTCATAGAAACATTGTTAAATCTCAGAGCATTTTCCAAAAAACATTGTTACTAAAGTTGCACCTGAAAACGCTTGTTATTTACCGACTGCATCAGACCACTCACAGAACAGCTAAGTGCAACGTTAGATGTGTTTTTCCTTACCACGTCACTTAATACACAGAAGATCTCCGCTAAACATAGATAAATATCTTCATTCTGTCTCTGTGACCGCCGGTGCCTTCAACGAAGTTGACTACAAATACAAAGTTGCCAATGGCTTTGCAATTGTTACATACAAGTGAAGGATGAAATGAAAACCGAGATGAATGCATTAAAGGACAAATCGCCTACCTACAGTATAGGTTACATAGGTCTATATATTCCAATGATTTTCATTGCCTTTCTTTCGATCATATCAGTATCGACAAGCCTCAACAAAAACTTTCTCTCTGCGTGGTATTTTGGGCAACGTGTTAAATCTTTGGCTGTTGTAGGAAAGATGCATTGTTAAAACACTTGTAAGCCTAAATTCCCTCGCTATCGGGAAACCGGGTCCATGTCTGCTATGTACAGTAAGCCTTCATTTACGTTTTTTAAAGTAATCTACAGTCAAATGTACACATGCACACACCATGAGGACAATGCATCATCCCTAATCTATCATCTAAAAAATAACAATGTTTAACAAAAACATCATTCACACCTGCGTTAGCACACACTAAGGCCACTGAGAGAAGCATGTAGTATTTCAGGTGTCCGGGGCTGGGGCTGCTAAAGCATATACTGTCTCTACACAGCATCAGAAGGATGTCTCTAAGTTTTGCAGCACACTGAAAACAGCTCGACGGAACCATCCTGTATCACAGGTCTGGACTTTGACTTGCCAAACCAGGCCAGACCAGATGTGGCGTGTTTTCTTCCCAGAATGTATGTATCCAGACATCACCATGTTTGACAGTGGGGAAGTGTGTGTGGACCATTGACGTATATAAACCTTGGATTGCTGATGCTATGTACTGGCCATTGAGAGGACTTTGCTGTAGATCTCTGCAGTTCATCCAATCTCTGATCAGTCTTCTCCTTGTATGAGCCAGAGGGACGGCCAGGTCTTGGTAGATTTGCCATTTCAATATTAATCGCTTGCACAGTGCTCCTTGGGATGTTTAAAGCTTGGGAAATCTTTTTGTATGTAAACTTCTTCACAACAGTATCTCGGACCTGCCTGGTGTGTTCCTTGTTCTTCATGATGCTCTCTGCGCTTTTAACGGACCTCTGAGACTATCACAGTGCAGGTGCATTTATACGGAGACTTGATTACACACAGGTGGATTGTGGTCAACATTGGATCATTCAGGATCCAATTTTCAGTTTTTGATTTGTTAAAAAGTTTGAAATATCCAATGTTGTTCTGATTGTGTCCCACTTGTGTATTCTTCACAAAAAAATACAGTTTTATATCTTTATGTTTGAAGCCTGAAATGTGAGAAAGCTTTGAACTGCCACCAATCCCCCCGGCCATATTGGTATCCAGACCATCCCAAGTAGGCGCAGTCCTCCATAGGAATGAACGGAATTCTACAGTATTTCAATTAAATGTTTCAAGGACAAAATTACATGTATTTAAGTATTTTTGTTGTTGTAGTGTGGACAGTAACATTAGAACTCTCTAAGGAAAATACTTTAAGGAAAATGTGTATATATATTTCTGTTTTATTTAAAAGTATGCATTAAAGTGTCTGTAATATAATAAACATTTCAAAACCGAATGTAGACATTAATAAATGGATTTCTATAGCTTCCAATATCTTTTTAGACAATTGAGGAGGGGTAATAAAGATGGCTGCACAGTGGCTTCAATCCAGCGCTCCCTGTCAGTCATCCAGGGTATATACACATAATTGGTGTGGAACCCTGGGAGGTGTAATGGTGTAGTTATGAGTGTACAGGAATGCCTTTGGTGTGCTTTCCCATGTGTGTCCTTATGCCTCAGCATGTAACAACATGTATGTAGATGTGTGTGTCCTGGTCGCGTGAGTCTGCATTAATTTCAGCGTGCGTGTGCGTGGGTCCCTATGTATGTGTGTGTCCTGCTCACGTGAGGGATATGTCAGCATGAATGTGACTGAGACCACCCTCGGGTGCATCAGCTCCCCAGCCACACAGGTGCAGACCTTGAACACTTCTCTTATTACACCCCCCCCCCCCCCCCACCTCTACAGATGAAAGCAAGGTGATCGTCAACACCCTAGCACACAGAACATGTGTGCTCCGTCTCCCCCTCATGGGTTGAAACTATAGTCGTTAGTTTCTGTACCTAAAGAAGAACACAGGCTGAACGCCCCAAGAGCAGCTGGGAGCAGGGGCCATGACACACACGCATTCCTCTAGTCTTCCATAGGAGAACTGTGGTGGAGGAAGCCCTCTTGACGTCTATGAGGCCCATAAAAACAGGCCTGTAATTTGGTTAGCTAGCGAGCCCAGGAGCTATTACTAACTTCTGTTCCTGTCGTGTTGTGTACTGAGGGATAGGTTTATCCATACGGTGTATGTATGGGGCTGTGTCCTACATGGCAGTGCACTACTTTTGACCAGAGCCCTGTGTGTGTGTGTGTGTGTGTGTGTGTGTGTGTGTGTGTGTGTGTGTGTGTGTGTGTGTGTGTGTGTGTGTGTGTGTGTGTGTGTGTGTGTGTGTGTGTGTGTGTGTGTGTGTGTGTGTGTGTGTGTGTGTGTGTGTGTGTGTGTGTGTGTGTGTGTGTGTGTGTGTGTGTGTGTGTCAAAAGAGGGTCAGAGACCAGGCCATATTAGAATTACGATTTATATACAACTTTTTACTCTTTTCAACAATATTGCAAAAATTACTTTAGGTCGATTTCAATGGCAAAGCTATTTAAATTGCGTTTCTAATATTGCATTACTGGTATGACCCTCTTTTGACTTTTCAACCGCCTGTTAGAGCTCTGTTATATTGACTCTGGCAGAACATTGTTTGAGAGTGGTGCGTGTGTATTAGGAGTAGTGATTGAGAATGTTTTTTTTTCTACTGGAAAGAGTAAAGGGTTTTAGTTTTAGGAAACTGATTATAGAGACAAGTGAAAGTAACAAAGTGAATGATAGCAATCCAATAATGCAATATTTGAGTAAAACAGAGGGATTGAGCATTGGGACTGAAATTAAACTAGAGGCTGCTCACTCTTCAAGGCCTGGTCCACTGCTCTCATGTTTACGTCATCTTTTGTTAGGATTAGAGATAACCTTTCAGTGGAACAATAGATAGCCGCCAGTATACACTGAACTCAAACAGGCTGTGAGAGACACAGTGGGGACATTTGGGACAGTTTGTACATAATTGTATGTCAATGCAACAGGCCAAAAAGAATAAGAATATGAGAGAAGTGTTTACTTTAGAAGGTGCCCAATTCAGCTATATGGGATGAATGTAGTATTGTGAAAATTAATTATGTTTATTTTCTTTCTTCCAGGAGTAATGAAATGTCCGCTACCAAGTAAAAAAAAAATGTTTATCAATGATTCTGTATCTCTCCCTTTGAAAGGGTTTCCTGAGACAGGTGCCTTAAGAGCTTCTTAGGGATCGGCGTCCCGTCAGCAGGACCCCTGTCGACAACATCCGGTGAAATTGGAGGTCGCGCAATTCAAATAAATAATCGTAATATTAAACATTTATGAACATACGAGGATCGGTTAAAAACTTCTTAGGCCTGCAATCCCGTTACCGGGATCGATATGACAACAGCCAGTGAAAGTACAGAGCGCCAAATTCAAACAACAGAAATCTCATAATTAAAATTCCTCAAACATAAATGTATCTTATACCATTTTAAAGGTAATCTTGTTGTTAGTCCCACCAAAGTGTCCAATTTCAAATAGGCTTTACAGCGAAAGCACCACAAACAATTACGTTAGGTCACCACCAAGTCACAGAAAAATTCAGCCATTTTTCCAGGCAAAGAGAGGAGTGACAAAAACAACAAATAGAGATACAATTAATCACTAACCTTTGATTATCTTCATCAGATGACACTCATAGGACTTCATGTTACACAATACATATATGTTTTGTTCGATAAAGTGCAAATTTATATTGAAAAACATCTCAGTATACATTGGCACGTTATGTTCACTAGTTCCAAAAACATCCAGTGATATTGCAGAGAGCCACATTATTTTACAGTAATTCTCATTACAAATGTCGATGAAAATACAATTGTTAGACATGAAAATATATATCTCCTTAATATATCTCCTTAATGCAACCGCTGTGTCAGATTTAAAAAAAAACTTAACGGAAAAAGCAAACCATGCAATAATCTGAGTACAGCTTTCAGACAACAAAGCAGCCAAAAGGAGATCCGTCATATTGGGTAGTCAACATTATTCATAAATAGCATTACAATTATTCCCTTAACTTTGATGATCTTCTTCAGAATGCACTCCCAGGAATCCCAGTTCGACATTAAATGTTTGATTTAGTTTGATAATGTCCATCATTTATGTCCAAAGAGCTACTTTTGTTAGCACATTTGGTAAACAAATCCAAAGTCATGAAGCGCGTTCCCTAGTTGCAGATGAAATGTCAAAAAGTTCCGTTCCTGTCCGTAGAAACATGTCAAACGATATATGGAAACAATCTTTAGGATGTTTTTAACATAAAATGTTAATAATGTTCCGACTGGAGAATTCCATTGTCTTCAGAAGTGTGATATAACAGAGCACCCTCTCATGTGAATGCGCATGGTCAGAGCATGGTCAGCTCATGGCAGACCTGACTCATTCCTCTCTCATTCGGTCCCACTTCACAGTAGAATCCTCAAACCAGTTTCTAAAGACGGTTGACATCTAGTGGAAGCCCTAGGAAGTGCAACTTCATCCATATCTCACTGTGAATTCAAGAGGGACTGGGTTGAAACTCGACCAACCTCAGATTTCTCACTTCCTGTTTGGATTTCCTCTCAGGTTTTTGCCTGCCAAATGAGTTATGTTATACTCACAGACATCATTCAAACAGTTTTAGAAACTTCAGAGGGTTTTCTATCCAATACTAACAATAATATGCATATATTAGCATCTGGGACAGAGTAGGAGGCTAGGAGGATATAAAGAAGGAATTTATCAAACAAAATGACCATTCATTGTGTCTCTGAGGCATTTGGAATTGCAAAAAGATGAAGATCTGCAAAGGTAAGACATTTATTATATCGTTATTTCTGACTTTTGTGTCGCACCTGCCTGGTTGAAAAATTAATTATATTTGATTCATTCTAATTTCTTAATTTTTAATTTAACAGGCAGTGTAGTTTTTTCTTCTTTTTCGGACGCATGAATCACGATGTGAGTCATATATCCAACGGAGGAATTACCGATCCCCTGGGGCCCTTTGGTAAATATGTGAATTGATTTTATTCACATGCCTGCCTGCAAAAGAGAAAAAGAGATGCTGGTAATTTATGACAGTTACTTCAAATTAATTTAAGTTTCCACCACCTCGAGTGATAGATGTGTATTGCTGTTGTTGTTTTCTTTTCTTTCCTTTGTTTTTGTCCTGCTTCCATAACAAATCTCACCAATTGGGTCTGCTGGATGGTTGGGATCCCTCCCTAAGGATTAGCCATCTGTCTCCCTGACCTGTAACGCAGCAGTGAGATCACCGAGATGATAGGGGAGTATAAGCCAATTTGGGGAGGGGGGGGTTGAACTGTGTATTGTTATCCTAAACTAAACCTTTGTTCTGGTCTGTCCTCTCTTGAGGTAATGGCTGAGATGGTAGGGGCCATGACGAAATGGCGAGAATGGCGTTCAGTAGGGTCCTTCACCACACCACTTCTACTGTGAGACCTGAGTCCGAGCCAGCAACGCGTACACAGCATTCAAAGCTATCAACTGACATTTCTCTCATGCTTTTTCTCTCATGGAGTGCAACATGGGCTGCATGTGGAGTGAGCATGGAGAGAGATCCAGTCCAAACTTCTCTCATGCTGCTGTTGTACAGGTAGGAAAATGGACAAAGACATAATGGACTGTAAAGGGCAGTGGCGGCTCAGGTGAGAGACATTATCAAGGGCCATCCACTTTGAACATGTGCCATTAAAAGGACAAACTGAAACACTATTTGAAGAAGAACATGAGACGCCAGGAGGAAGAATGAGTGCCGTGGAAGGGGGTGGTCAACCGTGCCCGTAATTGATTTAGGCTTGCCTAAAATTGTTTATGTGAAGTATCAGGTTGATTGTGGAGGTCTGCAGATCGCAAAAGTTAGTAATTTAGACTAAGAATGCATTGAAATACCAATCTGTCATTACCACAAGTGATGAGAAAAGAGAGGGTCTTAAATTAAAGTTATAGAACCAATGTGATGCACTAAGGACTGTCACACCCTGATCTATTTCACCTGTCTTTGTGATTGTCTCCACCCCCCTCCAGTTGTCGCCCATCTTCCTCATTATCCCCTGTGTATTTTGGCGTGGTAATTTCTTGTATTACTTAACATTGAGAGAGCAAACCACACACAAGTCAGAGTTATAGTATAAAGTCCATCTTTAATTATATATGAGCTTCACCCGGTGACTCTCAGATCAATTCAGTGTCTATAAATGAATTCTCAGAGAGTGCTTACAAAACAATTCTTAGTATCATTTATAGCTAAGACACACCCCTCTCAACTCACATGACAAATAACAGATCTTAGGAACATTACAAAGGGCCTTTTACTTGAGAGAGGAGTATCCCATAGCCAGATAGAATTATCTATAAATTATTGTTCAGTTTGGTCTCCGAAACTAAGTTCTTATCTCGTTCTTGGTACAACATACTACCAAACCTTTTCCTCATCCAATGGCATATATCAATGGTCAATTCCAGATACATCCATCTCAAATACACCCCCTCCTGGACAAGCTCACCGAGACAGTGAGCCTCTTAGGTCATATACTCGGTCAAGATAAGGGCAACCTCAGAGGGGACATACAATAGTTACAGACACATTCCCCATAAGAAGACAAGCCTCCATTCTGTCCTCCCCCCCTTCTGATATTCTTCATAGCATCACATGGTTTAACAGATACATTGACATATGAAGACAAGCCTGACCTCTCCCCTCTCTGGGCCCCGAGTACCTGAGCCCTGGAGAAAAGAGAGGAAAATGCAACTGCCAACAGTATTATCCAAAAGAAAACATCCTAATGGCAAACATCTCACATAAGCATTATTATGTAAATAAAACATCTTATTTATCAATGTATAACTAATTCTGATTCAGCCACGACATTTATACCTGTGTTCTCTGTTTGTCTGTTGCCAGTTTGTCTTGTTTGTCAAGTCAACCAACGTTTTTGTTCTCAACTCCTGCTTTTCCCAGTCTCCCTTTTTCTCGCCCTCCTGGTTTTGACCCTTGCCTGTCGTGACTCTGAGCCCGCCTGCCTGACCACTCTACCTGCCTCTGACCCTGCCTGCCGTCCGGTACTGTTGTCCCACCTCTGGTTTACTGACCCCTGCCTGCCTTGACCTGTCTATTGCCTGTCCCTGTTGGATTATTAAACCACTTAATTCGACATGTCTGCATCTGGGTCTTACCTTCCAACCTTATAAGAACTCTCATTCTAAATGTGGGATGGATAATATATCAATAATTATGATTGGGAAAGGCAAGGCTTCTAGAGACAGAGCTGTGCCCTAAAATGAGGAGAGATGAGATTGTAGCTTGGGCTAACCTTGCAACAATCTCAATATTAGCAAGTTTGGGGTGAAACTGTCATAATGTGTCCTCTATCTCTTCCCTTTTAAATGTTATTAACATGCTGTAAGGTAATGTGCCTCTCTGGCTGATAAGATTTCAGCAGCTGTCTTGTTTTTACTCCTCCTGAGAATGGTGCAACAGTTAGATTGAAGTTTTTCATATAAACCCTTAACCTGTTTACATTAAGTGGAACAAGCAAGTTAAACCACTGGGTTTTATATTTTGACTAGGTGGATGCCCCAGGGACAGTTTGTGAAAACATAGGTCAATAAAACCCGATTGTGGTAAGAAATATGGAAACAATGGTTAACATCAAGAGATTTATTCACCTCTGAATCTACAGATCCATTGTGTAGTTTTTATACTCATTGCCATGAATAAAGTATAACCTTTCTTTTGATTATAGTATTACCATACTAAGTGGATTGTGAACCCCAGAATGAAGGGTTTAAAATGATGAAGTGTCTGTAATAGGAGTATATAATATTTTGATATAGAGGCTCAAATCTAAATGCTTACATTACAAATTAATGATTATTATCACACATAGTAATAACATGATTGAATGCAATGGGACTTTTAATGTTTGTGCTTTTCTTATAAAGTAATTTCTGTGTACTATTTTTGCTTTTCTAATAACCCATTTCTGTGTTCATGCAAGTGGCTGACCGTACAAATACTCAGACTATCACACCCTGACCATAGTTTACTTTGTATGTTTCTATGTTTTGGTTGGTCAGGGTGTGATCTGAGTGGGCATTCTATGTTGGATGTCTTGATTGTCTATTTCTATGTCTGGCCTGATATGGTTCTCAATCAGAGGCAGGTGTTAGTCATTGTCTCTGATTGGGAACCATATTTAGGTAGCCTGGGTTTCACTGTGTGTTGGTGGGTGATTGTTCCTGTCTCTGTGTTTTGCACCAGATAGGGCTGTTTTCGGTTTTCGGACGTTTGTTATTTTGTTAGTTTAATCGTGTATAGTTTCCTTATTAAATAAAATGAAATCACAACTACGCTGCATTTTGGTCAGCTCCTCCTTCCCACAACGAAAGCCGTGACAGAATCACCCACCACAACAGGACCAAACGGCGTGGTAACAGGCAGGAGCAACAAAGGGAGGAATGGACATGGGAGGACGAATTGTTTGGAGAAGGACCCTGGGATCAGCCTGGAGAATATCGCCGCCCCAAAGAAGAACTGGAGGCGGTGAGAGCTGAGAGGCGCTGGTATGAGGAGAAGCAACAGCGGCAGCAGGAGCAACAATATCGGGACTACACTACTTGGGAGGAAATAGACAGGTGGGCGGTCGACCCAGGGAGAGTGCCGGAGCCCGCCTGGGATTCACTGGAGCAGTGCGAAGAGGGTTATAGGAGAATGGAGATGGCGAAGCAAGCACGACGGTGCGGAAGGAAGCCCGAGAGTCAGCCCCAAAAATGTATTGGGGGGGGCTCACAGGGAGTAGGTCTACGCCAGGTAGGAGACCTGCGCAAACTTCCTGTGCTTACCGGGGGGCTAAAGAGACCGGGCAGGCACCGTGTTATGCTGTGGAGCGCACGGTGTCTCCAGTGCGGGTGCATAGCCCGGTGCGGTACATACCAGCTCCTCGTATTGGCCGGGCAAGAGTGGGCATCGAGCCAGGTAAGTTTGGGCAGGCTCGGTGCTCAAGAGCTCCAGTGCGCCTGCACGGTCCGGTCTATCCAGTGCCACCTCCACACATCAGTCCTCCGGTGGCAGCTCTCCGCACCAGGCTTCCTGTGCGTGTCCTCGGCCCAGTACCACCAGTGCCAGCACCACGCATCAGGCCTACAGTGCGCCTCGCCTCTCCAGCACTACCGGAGCCTTTCTCCTCTCCTGCGCTGCCGGAGTCTACCGCCTGTTCAGCGCTGCCCGAGCCTTCCTCCTCTCCTGCGCTGCCGGAGCCTTTCTCCTCTCTTGCGCTGCCGGAGTCTCCCGCCTGTTCAGCGCAGCCAGAGCCTTCCTCCTCTACAGCTCTGCTGGAGTCTCCCGCCTGTTTAGCGCTGCCAAAGCCTTCCTCCTCTCCTGCGCTGCTGGAGTCTCCTGCCTGTTTAGCGCAGCCAGAGCTGCCAGCCTGCATGGAGCAGCCAGAGCTGCCAGCCTGCATGGAGCAGCCAGAGCGGCCAGCCTGCATGGAGCAGCCAGAGCGGCCAGCCTGCATGGAGCAGCCAGAGCTGTCAGTCTGCATGGAGCAGCCGGAGCTGCCAGTCTGCATGGAGCTGCCAGTCTGCATGGAGCAGCCAGTCTGCATGGAGCAGCCAGAGCTGCCAGTCTGCAAGGAGCTGCCAGTCTGCAAGGAGCTGCCAGTCTGCAAGGAGCAGTCAGTCTGCAAGGAGCTGTCAGTCTGCAAGGAGCTGCCAGTCTGCAAGGAGCTGCCAGTCTGCATGGAGCAGCCAGAGCTGTCAGTCTGCATGGAGCCGCCAGAGATGTCAGTCTGCAAGAAGCCGCCAGAGCCGCCAGTCAGCATGGAGCAGCCAGAGCCGCCAGTCAACATGGAGCAGCCAGAGCCGCCAGTCAACATGGAGCAGCCAGAGCCGCCAGTCAGCATGGAGCAGCCAGAGCTGCCAGTCAGCATGGAGCAGCCAGAGCCGTCAGTCTGCCAGGATCCGCCAGTCAGCCAGACTCTTCCAGATCTGCCAGTCAGCCAGACTCTTCCAGATCCGCCAGTCAGCCAGACTCTTCCAGATCCGCCAGTCAGCCAGACTCTTCCAGATCCGCCAGTCAGCCAGACTCTTCCAGATCTGCCAGTCAGCCAGGATCCGTCAGTCAGCCAGACTCTTCCAGATCTGCCAGTCAGCCAGACTCTTCCAGATCCGCCAGTCAGCCAGACTCTTCCAGATCCGCCAGTCAGCCAGACGCTTCCAGATCCGCCAGTTAGCCAGACTCTTCCAGATCTGCCAGTCAGCCAGACTCTTCCAGATCTGCCAGTCAGCCAGACTCTTCCAGATCTGCCAGTCAGCCAGACTCTTCCAGATCCGCCAGTCAGCCAGACGCTTCCAGATCCGCCAGTCAGCCAGACTCTTCCAGATCCGCCAGGATCTGCCAGAGCCTTCCTCCTCTCCTCTGCTGCCGGAGTCTCCCCCCTGTCCGCCGCTGCTGCCGGAGTCTGAGGAGCCCCTCTGTCCCGAGCTCTCTGTCCCGAGCTGCCCCTCTGTCCCGAGCTGCCCCTCTGTCCCGAGCTGCCCCTCTGTCCCATGTTATTTAGTAGGGTTACTGTGGCTAGGAGGTCACGGAAGCGGACAAGGTGGGGGAAGACTACGGTGAATAGGGGGCCACATCCAGCACCGCCACAGCGGACAGATGCCCACCCAGACCCTCCCCGATAGGTTCAGGTTTTGAGGCCGGAGTCCGCACCTATGTTTTGGTTGGTCAGGGTGTGATCTGAGCGGGCATTCTATGTTGGATGTCTTGTTTGTCTATTTCTATGTCTGGCCTGATATGGTTCCCAATCAGAGGCAGGTGTTAGTCATTGTCTCTGATTGGGACCATATTTAGGTAGCCTGGGTTTCACTGTGTGTTGGTGGGTGATTGTTCCTGTCTCTGTGTTTTGCACCAGATAGGGCTGTTTTCGGTTTTCGTACGTTTGTTATTTTGTTAGTTTAATCGTGTATAGTTTCCTTATTAAATAAGGAAACTAAACTCCTTCCCACAATGAAAGCCGTGACACAGACGTTGTTTTGAGAACCAACAAACGATATCTTAGTTTCAAGGTCTCAGCTTAGAGGAGAAGCCTCATAAGGTGTTGGTCTGTCATGTTATGAAACAGTATTGGTCGGTCACATGAATGAAACAAAACGGTAATGATGAATTAATTATGCTAAATCATGCAAATATACAGTTGAAGTCGGAAGTTTACATACACCTTAGCCAAATACATTTAAACTCAGTTTTCACAATTCCTGACATTTAATCATAGTAAAAATTCCCTGTCTTAGGGCAGTTAGAATCACCACTTTATTTTAAGAATGTGAAATGTCAGAATAATAGTAGAGAGAATTATTCATTTCAGCTTTTATTTCTTTCATCACCTTCCCAGTTGATCAGACGTTTACATACACTCAATTAGTATTTGGTAGCATTGCCTTTAAATTGTTTAACTTGGGTCAAACGTTTCAGGAAGCCTTCCACAAGCTTCCCACAATAAGTTGGGTGAATTCTGGCCCATTCTTCCTGGCAGAGCTGGTGTAACTGAGTCAGGTTTGTAGGCCGCCTTGCTCATACACGCTTTTCAGTTCTGCCCAGAAATGTTCTATAGGATTGAGGTCAGTGCTTTGTCGTGGCCACTCTAAAACCTTGACTTTGTTGTCCTCAACCATTTTGCCACAACTTTGGAAGTATGCTTGGGGTCATTGTCAAGCTTTAACTTCGTGACTGATGTCTTGAGATATTGCTTCAATACATCTACATATTTTTTTTTCCTCATGATGCCATATATTTTGTGAAGTGCACCAGACCCTCCAGCAGCAAAGCACCCCAACAACATGTTGCTGCCACCCCCGTGCATCACGGTTGGGATGGTGTTCTTCGGCTTGCAAGCCTCCCCCTTTTTCCTCCAAACATAACGATGGACAATTATGGCCAAACAATTCTATTTTTGTTTCATCAGACCAAAGGACATTTCTCCAAAAAGTACAATCTTTGTCCTCATGTGCAGTTGCAAACCGTAGTCTGGATTTTTTTATGGCGGTTTTTGGAGCAGGCTTCTTTCTTGCTGAGCGGCCTTTCTGATTATGTCAATATAGGACTTGTTTCACTGTGGATATAGATACTTTATAGATACTGGATAAAGACTTGTTTTTCTACTGTATTATTGACTGTCTGTTTGTTTATTCCATGTGTAACTCTGTGTCATTGTATGTGTCGAACTGCTTTGCTTTATCTTGTCCAGGTCGCTCGCAGTTGTAAATGAGAACTTGTTCTCAACTAGCCTACCTGGTTAAATGCTTTTGTACTTTTGTTTCCTCCACATCTTCACCATGTCCTTTGCTGTTGTTCTGGGATTGATTTGCACTTTTCGCACCAAAATACGTTCATCTCTAGGACACAGAACGTGTCTCCTTCCTGAGCAGTATGACGGCTGTGTGGTCCCATGGTGTTTATACTTGCGTACTATTGTTTGTACAGATGAACGTGGTACTTTAAACAGTTTTTGAAATTGCTCCCAAAGACGAAGCAGACTTGTGGAGGTCTACACATTTCTTTTCTGAGGTCTTGGGAGATTTATTTTGATTTTCCCATGATATCATGCAAAGAAGCACTGAGTTTGAAGGTAGGCCTTGAAATACATCCACAGGTACACCTCAAATTATGTTATTTAGCCTATCAGAAGCTTCTAAAGCCATGACATCATTTACTGGAATTTTCCACGCTGTTTAAAGGCAGAGTCAACTTAGTGTATGTAAACTTCTGATCCACTGGAATTGTGATACAGGAAATTATAAGTGAAATAATCTGTCTGTCTTGCCAAAACTATAGTTGGTTAACAAGACATTTGTGGAGTGTTTGAAAAATGAGTTTTAATGACTCCAACCTAAGTGTATGTAAACTTCCGACTTCAACTGTATATGAAAAAGAATGTGGACACCACACAAATGAGTGGATTTGGCTATTTCAGCCACACCCGTTGCTGACAGGTGAATACAATCAAGCACACAGATATGCAATCTCCATAGACAAACCTTGACAGTAGAATGGCCTTACTGAAGAGTTGTGACTTTCAACATGGCACTATCATAGGATGCCACCTTTCCAACAAGTCAGTTAGTCAAAGTTTTGCCCTGCTAGAGCTGCCCCGGGCCAACTGGAACTGCTGTTATTGTGAAGTGGAAACGTCTAGGAGCAACATCGTTTTTTCCCCTCATCAAGTTACACACAATACCCCATAATGGCAAAGCAAAAAATGGTTTAGGCATTTAAAAAAAAAAGTTGAATTAAAAAAAACATTTACATAAGTATTCAGACCTTTTACTCAGTACTTTGTTGAATCACCTTTGGCAGCGATTACAGCCTCAAGTCTTCTTGTGTATAACGCTACAAGCTTGGCACACCTGTATTTGGGGAGTTTCTCACATTCTTCTCAGCAGATCCTCACAAGCTCTGTCAGGTTGGATGGGGAGCGTCTTTGCACAGCTATTTCCAGGTCTCTCTAGAGATGTTCAATCTGGTTCACGTCCGGGCTCTGGCTTGGCCACTCAAGGACATTCAGAGACTTGTCCCGAAGTCACTCATGCATTGTCTTGGCTGTGTGCTTAGGGTCATTGTCCTGTTGGAAGGTGAACCTTCACCCCAGTCTGATGTCCTGAGTGCTCTGGAGCAGGTTTTCATCAAGGATCTCTGTACTTTACTTTGTTCATCTTTTCCTTGACCCATATTAGTCTCCCAGTCCCCTAATATCCACATAGCATGAAGCCCCCACCAACATGCTTCACCGTAGGGATAGTGCCAGGTATCCTCCAGACATGACGCTTGGCATTCAGGCCAAATAGTTCAATCTTGGTCTCCTAAGACCCGAGAATCTTGTTTCTCATGGTCTGAGAGTTCTGTATGTGCCTTTTGGCAAACTCCAAGCAGGCTGTCGTGTGCCTTTTACTGAGGAGTGGTTTCCATCTGGCCACTCTACCATAAAGGCCTAATTGGTGGAGTGCTGCAGAGATGTTTGTCCCTCTGGAAGGTTCTCCCATCTCCACAGAGGAACAATGGAGCTCTGTCAGAGTGACCATCGGGTTCTTGGTCACCTCCCTGACCAAGGCCCTTCTCCACCAATTGCTCAGTTTGGCCGGGCGGCCAGCTCTAGGAAGAGTCTTGGTGGTTCCAAACTTCTTCCATTTAAGAATGATGACGGCCACTGTGTTTTTTGGGACCTTCAACACAGAATAATGTTTTTGGTATCCTTCCCCAGACCTGTGCCTTGACACAATCATGTCTCGGAGATCTACGGACAATTCCTTCGACCTCATGGCTTGGTCTTTGCTTTGACATGCACTGTCAACTGTGGGACCTTAAATAGACAGGTGTGTGCCTTTCCAAATCATGTCCAATCCATTGAATTTACCACAGGATGACTCCAATCAAGTTGTAGAAGCATCTCAAGGATGACCAATGGAAACAGGATGCACCTGAGCTCAATTTCGAGTCTCATAGAAAATTATCTGAATACTTATGTAAATAAGGTATCTGTTTTTTATTTTGAATACATTTGCAAACATTTCTAAAAACCTGTTTTCGCTTTGTCATTATGGGGTATTGTGTGTAGATTGATGAAGAATTTTTTATTTTTCAAATTTAGAATTAAGCTGTAACATAACAAAATGTGGAAAAAGTCAAGGGGTCTGAATGTTTTCTGATTGTACCGAATACTGTATGTTGAAGAGGGTGGGGCTCAAGTCGCATTCCAGTCTCACCCCACGGCACTGTGAAAAGAAATGTGTGTTTTTTGCCAAATTTAACCGTATACTTGTTGTTTGTGTAGATGGATTTGATGTTGTATGTTTTTCCTCCAACATCGCTTTCCATCAATTTGTGTAGCATACCCTCTTGCCAAATTTAGTCACAAGCTTTTTTGAAATTAACAAAGCATGAAAATACTTTGCTTTTGTTTTAGTTTGTTTGTGTGTCAATTGGGTGTGCAGGGTCGTACAGTAATTTGGTAAAAGGTTTGACATTTGCTCAGTACATTGTTTTCACAGAGAAAATGTATGAATCTGCTGTTAATGATAATGCAGAGGATTTTCCCAAGGTTGCTGTTGATACATATCTTACGGTAGTTTTTGGGATCAAATTTGTCTCCCCTTTTGTGGATTGAGGTGATAAGTCCTTGGGTCCAAATATTGGTGAAGATGCCAGAGCTGAGGATGATGTTAAAGAGTTTAAGTATAGCCAATTGTAATTTGTGGTTTGTATACTTTATCACATACCATCAACACCACAGGCCTTTTTGGGTTGGAGGGTTTGTATTTTGTATTCTTCATCAGACCATTGGTCATTGTTGATCGTTTTCTTAGGTTGTCTGCTTGAATTTTTTTGATTTGACAGGGAAGCTGATATGTCAAATATACTGTTTAGGTTTTCTTCTGCCAAGTTTACACCTTCAATATTACAGTGAAATGTTTTGTCCAGGAAGTTGTCTAAAAGGGATTGTATTTGCTATTGCCTAATTGTTTTTTGGTAGGTTTCCATACTACTTTCCTTCAATCTATAGCATTTCTTAATATTATTTAGTTCCTTTGGCTTTGATGCCTCAAGTAGACTGTGATTTTGCTGTGATCTGATAGAGGTATTCGTGGGCTGACTGAACGCTCTGAGAGACTCTGGGTTGAGTTCAGTGATAAATTAATCTACAGTACCACTGCCAAGAGATGAGCTGTAGGTGTAACTACTGGAGTCCCCTCGAAGCCTACCATTGACTATGTACATACCCAGCGTGAGACAGAGCTGCAGGTATTGTGACCTGTTTTTGTTGGTTATGTTGTTGTAGTTGTGTCTAGGGGGGCATATGGGGGAGGGAATGCTGTCACCTCCAGGTAGGTGTTTTGAACCCTGTGAGCTGAGGGTCTCTTTCTCTCACTCTCTCTCTTTCTCCACACTGTTCCCATTGAGACTCAGGAAATAAAATGAGTCAGACTTTTATTCATTGTTTTATCTCCTCTGCATTTTTCAGTCAGCATCACTCTACCTTCTCTTCCTCTGTCCTCTGCTGCTGTCACTTCTCTTTTAATCATCTTCTCCTCCTCTCTTCCTCCTCTCTGGAAACTCTATTAAAATCATCACACCATTATCCCAAACACAGAAAGTGTTTGATTTGTATGCATCTATTCCTCTGCCAGCTTGGAAATTGTTTTCCAGTAGAGCTGAGCGTGACTTGACCCGGCCCAGTTAGTCAATTACACAACTTGAACATTATACATTCTATCTCCCAAGCAATTTTTTAGTTATGAAGATGAAAAACATTCCAAGGACTTGCTTTCTTTCTTTTTAAAAACGACCCCTTCCTCTTTGTTACTATCGTCTCCCATACAGAAGTACATTAAAATGTGTCATCAGACTACGGATGTGTCCCAAATGGCACACTATTCCCACTATAAAGCGCAATACTTTTTTTAAACTACCCTTTCCTCTTCGTTACTATCGTCTCCCATACGTTAAAATGTGTCATCAGACTACGGATGTGTCCGAAATAGCACCCTGTTCCCACTATATAGCACAATATGGGTCCAGGTCAAATTTATTGCACTACATAGAGAATAGGGTGCCATTTAGGATGCACAATACATTAAGTCCTCTTGAACCTAATGCCTAAACGTTCAAGAATGTCATATAAAAAACATGTACATTACATTCTCAGTGTCAACAAAACATTATCTTGTTAGATTTCAAAAAGGCTTTACAGCGAAAGCATACCATGCGATTATCTGAGAACAGCGCCCAGAAGACAAATCATTACAAACAGTTACCAGCCAAGTAGAGGAGTTACACAAGTCAGAAATTGCGATAAAAGTAATCACTTACCTTTGATGATCTTCATATGGTTGCACTCACAAGATACCCATTTACTCAATAAATGTTAGTTTTGTTCGATAAAATCCCTCTTTATATCCAAAAACCTCCATTTTGTTCGCATGTTCTGTTCAGGAATCCACAGGCTCAAACGCAGTCACAACAGACAGACGAAAAATCCGAAAAGTATCAGTAAAGTTCGTAGAAACAATGTTTATAAACAATCCTCAGGTTGTTTTTAGTCATAATAATCAATAATATTTCAACCGGACAAAAGCTTCGTCAATATAAAAGGAAAACAAGAAAGGCGCACTCTCGGTCGCACGCATGAAAAACCTCTGGGACACTACAGTGTCCACTCATTCAGAGTGGTCTTATTCCCTCATTTTTCAGAATACAAGCTGAAACAATTCCTAAAGACTGTTGACATCTAGTGGAAGCCATAGGAAGTGCAATTTGAGTCCTAAGTCAATGGAATCTGTGTAGGCAGTCAATGGAAAACTACAACAACAAAAAAATCTGACTTCCTGGATGGATTTTTCTCAGGTTTTCACCTGCCATTTCAGTTCTGTTATACTCACAGACATTATTTTAACCGTTTTAGAAACTTTGGAGTGTTTTCTATCCAAATAATTATATACATATCCTAGCTCCTGGGCCTGAGTAGCAGGTAGTTTACTTTGGGCACGCTTTTCATCCGGAGGTGAAAATAGCCCCTACCCTAGTGAGGTTAAAAAAAATACATTTTTATCAAAATCCATTTTGGGGGGGCAGAAATACATTCTCGAACATGTGAACTTTCATGTGCATTAATATTAAACTTGTATGCTATTTGTAAGTATGAATACAATTGTTCAATTACGAGCCCAGTTGGTTCAGCCACAGAAAAAGTAAGCAACCTTTCCACTTGCTATGATTGGCTGAGATATTGAATGGGCTGGACATGCCGAGAGATGAGTTTGGATTGATCTGCTGTCTATAAAATGAGCTGCTCATAATGTGTAGATAATCCTTCTACTGCAGTTTTTTTTAAAGCTATAGCATTAGCCACGGAGAAATGCAAATATGTTGCTCCTGCTCTCAAGAACATTGCTGTCCTGAATTTATCAGGCGCTATCGACAAAGGACAGTGGGGAAAAGTTGTGATGGACTTTCTGGAGGACAATCGTGCCAAGCTAGCTAAAGTTAATGTTACATATCTAAACAAAAGACCCCAAGTTAAAGCTTGCTGTTAGCTAGCTAACGTTAACAGGGCTTAGATGGCTGGCTTTCTAGCTAACATTAACTTATATGTATGAAGTGTGTAGTGTTAGTATCTGGAATTTGTCTTTCAGCATCAATAGAACACACCTGACTCTCCTCCAGCAGTCATACAAGGAGAATGTTCTAATGCCTCCCATCAAAAAGAGAGCTGCCCCATGCAAGCACAGGTCACACCTGAAGCATGAGGACTTGCAGCGAGTGGTGATCTTCATCAACAACTACACAGAGGATAATGCAATAGTATTACCAGGACGCCACCCTTGACACAAACACTTTGGTGGAAAGCTACTGCCATCCCATGTCTCAAAATGTGGCGTCTTTACAAGGAATCGATGACAACACTTGGTATGTAAAGCATAAACACATTTTGATTATTTAATTGACCTCCAACAACACTACATTTATTGATCTCACAACATGTATTGATTATTTTATTGATCTCACATCTTCCTTCAGGAATCTGTGGAGAAAATTGCTGCCCCACATCTCAAGCACTAAGCCGAGGACAGACCTGTGCTGGCAGTGCCAGAGGAACAACTATCAGATCTTCAGATCTGCCAGAAGCTGTTAAGGCAGCCAAGCTGAAGATGCAAGAGCAGCATCTCCTGCTTGTTCAGAGTGAGCAGTCTGTCTATCAGAAGATGGTTGCTAATTGCAAGACCACCTGTCAAGACCTTCAGTTGTCTCTACTGAACCAGCAAGCAAAGACATCAGGATTTATTACAGCTTTGATTTCGCTCAACACGTAAACAACACTTCCTCCTTCACACTGATTAAGGACAATAGATGGATAGATATACACACAAAAATATGCCAAAAATATATATATATGGGAGGCAGGCAAATATCTTTCATTGAGCGGTGTAAAGACGGACTGACAGGGGTGAGACAATTAATTGTAATTTATCTTAATGTTCTTTGTTGTTTGCAGGTGCACTATCCTTCTCACCCTATGCAGCCAGGTCCCATCTATTTTCTAACTCCTCGCAAGTGTGGCTTGTTTGGTGTCTGCTGTGAAGGAATACCACAAGTCAACTACTTGATTGATGAAGGCATGTCATCCAGCAAAGGCAGCAGCGCAGTCATCAACTACATGCACCATAACTTCTCCAACTACGGAGTTGGGAAAACACGTGTGGACTTGAATTGTGATAACTGCAGTGGCCAAAACAAGAACAATTTTGTGCTCTGGTATTGTGCCTGGCGGACCATGCACAAGCTCCACCACAGTCTGGACCTTCACTTCCTGATCACGGGCCACACCAAGTTTTCCCCCCGGCTGGTGCTTCGGTCTCATCAAGCAGCGCTTTAGAAAGACCAGAGTGAACACTTTGTATGAGATTGCTGGTTTTGTGAAGGTCAACACTGTGATAGGGGTCAACATCCCACAGCTGGTCGGTCGGACT
The DNA here is from genome assembly GCF_036934945.1 of Oncorhynchus masou masou. Taxonomy (NCBI): domain Eukaryota; kingdom Metazoa; phylum Chordata; class Actinopteri; order Salmoniformes; family Salmonidae; genus Oncorhynchus; species Oncorhynchus masou. The sequence continues at coordinate 47,218,535 of NC_088212.1, forward strand.
GGACGATTGTATGGTGCTGGTGGAAAGCTATGGCTGGCAACAACACCTGACTCTGTACTTCAGGCCACTGCCACAGATCAAGCAGTACCAGCACTTCAGGTGAATATCATTTTCATTACATTGTATGAGGTTCTTATCTAAGCTTGGGAGGTGAATTGATGTTGTGCAAGGTTGTAATGCTTTCACATTTTTTTTCTTCCTGTTTTACAGTTTCTTTGCTCTGGGGCCTGGTGTTGCTGCCAAGGAGCGTTCGGACTGTCGGGACCAGGTTTCAGCTGCTGCGCAATGCTTCCTCCCAATTGCTTTTTTTGTAAATATGCTCAGTAGTGTTCAAGATTGGAATGTAAATTGTGGAACACAGACAGACACTTGAACATCAATAGTTTGAATAATTAAACAATACTTAATGTTATTTTGTTTTCTAAATGTTATTTAGTTTTCTAAATGAGACGTGGTTGTTTTATGGTAACTTATGCACAGTCAGTGGCGATGCCCAGGTGGGCACAAACATGATGAGACGGCCCTTTGCTACCCAAGTATAAGAGCCCCCGTTACACAATTCACACCAGACCACGCAAACCACGGTGTAAGCTAAGGTTGCAGATGGTTGAATTTCTAAGACCAAAACATGCCGGGTGACGCTGGTGTGTGAAGTGGTTTATACAAGGACAAGACCAGAGAACGTGGAGCACATTCCCACGTTGAAATGACGAAGAAATCTACAAACTAAAGAATAATTATTCAGACAGCAGCTGTTAAGTACTTTAGTCTGGTAATGCCGATCTAAGTAGATTTCTGAATAGTACTCTGAAGTAGCCATTATAAAAACTACGCCTGACGTATCCATTATGAACACAGCGTAGAGACTTTCTGTCGATTGACTCTCCAGCAGACGGACCGGCGACCACAGAGACAACAAAACATACACATGGCAAATATGTAAATTGCAATTTCTTTTCGAATGAGCGGTCATTCATGTAAAGTATTAGCAATTTCTATGAGTGTAATTATCAGCTATGAGTTTCCCGCTCTTGAGCTTTCCTTTGTCTACCAAGCCGTCATATCGGTTTTGTCCGCTAGAGACGTTTTCTTTGTATCATGTAGTAACCCATGTGTGAACTAATTCTGTGTGATTATGTAATTCTGTGATTAATTAAATTAGTTTGTAAATAAATAATTGAACCAATTTGTATACCGCTGATTCATGATTTATGGTAGGGTTCGTGCAGATATCCAAGGCTTTGTGATGTTCAGTAATGAGAACTGATGAGGTAATAATAATACATTAATAAGCGACTGTTTTGATAAGATATGAAAATATCTGAACAGTTGTATTTGGGAAATTGACACTCTATAAACCACATTTTTCCGTGGTTCCCCGACTTCCTAGTTAATTAAAGTTACATGATTAGTTTAATTGTGTAATTAAATTACACAGAATGTATTTGATAATATACAGTCAAATGTAATGATTTAAGTCACAGACACAACATTATGGTGACCCTTGTGAGGAATCTAAGATAGAATGAGACATTTATTTTGATTCAGCCTATATAAAATTGAAAAGCAGATTGCAATATACACCCGTATTATGTGACGCAGCATGGGAGTAGTAGACAGGAATTATTGGTTGTGTTTGTTTGCCCATAGAAGTTGTCCCAGTATCTGATGGCGTCAGGGTGTCTTATGAGTTGGTAAAGTTAGTGATTTCATTTGTAGTACATGGATAACAATCAAGCAATTAGAGACATTTTAGAAATAGACGCGTTGGGCCAGACGTGGTATTTCTGTCTCCCACGTTTCAGAATTAGATACACTCGGTCATTATTAATTTCTCGAGCGAGGACACAGAGCCAGCCAATAGAAATTTGAGGACATATTAGCTGGCCAAGCGATAATTCTCGGTCCCTCGCGTTTTCAGTAGCGTGAGGAGGGCACAGGCATATCTTTCTCCTAAAATTACTGCAAATTCTGGTAACTTAGTGCTAGCAAAGAAGAATGCCGAAAAAGGTTTGAACGTAAGACGATTACTAGTAAAAAAAAAAATATTGTTTAAGGGGATTATTTTTAAAATCAGGACCACAGCTGTGCTAACATAATTGCAAAAGGGTTTTCTAGTGATCAATTAGCCTTTTAAAATGCTAAACTTGGATTAGCTAACACAACTTGCCATTGGAACACAGGAGTGATGGTTGCTGATAATGGGCCTCTGTACGCCTATGTAGATTTTCCATTAAAAATCTTCCGTTTCCAGCTACAATAGTCATTTACAACATTGTCTGCACTGTATTTCTGATAAATTTGATGTTATTTTAATGGACAAAAAAATTGGTTTTCTTGCAAAAACAAAGAAATGTCTAAGTGACCTCAAACTTTTGAAAGGTAGTGTACCTTTTCAGGTTCTTCCAAGTAAAAGAGACATTTTAAACTGTTCCATATTAACCTAGATGAAGCAACGCTTTCAGGTTAATTAAAGTTTAATTCCCAGATAGTCTATCCAGGTATGATTAATCAATTCACTTTTGCAAATTCATTCACGTTCAACTCCTACATTACCGATACAGTAGTGATGGTTCATTAACCTCACCTGGCCAAAAGCCAGTGTAAGATACCAAATTAAAGCTACACTTGTTGTGAATCCAGCCAACATGTCAGATTTCAAAAAGGCTTTTCGGCGAAAGCTAACAATGCTATTATCTGAAGATAGCACCTCTGTGAACAAAGAGAGAAAGCATATTTCAACACTGCAGGCGCAACACAAAACGCAGAAATTAAAATATAAATCATTACTTACCTTTGACGAGCTTCTTTTGTTGGCACTCCAATATGTCCCATAAACATCACAAATGGTCCGTTTGTTCGATTAATTCCATCCATATATATCCAAAATGTCAATTTATTTGGCACGTTTGATCCAGAAAAACACTAGTTCTAATTTGTGCAACATGACTACAAAATATCTCAAAAGTTACCTGTAAACTTTGCCTGTAACGGTAAATGAGTGAATAGGTGTGGAGTCAGGCGCAGAGAGCAAATGATACGGGAAAAACACGCTTTAATGTCCAGAAAATCACACTAACAAAAATCAGGCGAACAACACGTGAAGAAATAAAGGACAGCGAAAAAACCCGAAAATGCAAAACACAAACCACTCTAACACAAACAGATGAACAAGCCCGCACAAACAGAAGCGGGCTGAACTAACTTAAATAACCCCACCCTAACAACCAGAACAATGGATCAGTGGCAACTAGTAGACCGGCGACGACGAGCGCCGAGCGCCACCCGAACCAGGCGGAGAGTCACGCTCGGTAATATTAGTGACTTTGCCAAAACATTTCAAACTACTTTTGTAATACAACTTTAGGTATTTAAAGTAAATAATCGATCAAATTGAAGACGGAATGATCTGTGCTCAATACATGAAGAAAACAAACTGACGCTACCTTTCTGGTCACGCACCTCTATCTAACGGTACACTGTATTCCTTGTTTTGAACAGGGCTACTTCTTGATTACACAAAGGAAAAATCTCAACCAATTTCTAAAGACTGGTGACATCCAGTGGAAGTGGTAGGAACTGCAAGAAGGTCCCTTAGAAATCTGCATTCCCAATATAAACACATTGAAAAGAGAGTGACCTCAAAAAAAATCTGAATGGTTTGTCCTCTAGGTTTCACCTGCAACATAAGTTCGGTTATACTCACAGACATGATTCAAACAGTTAGAAATTTCAGAGTGTTTTCTATCCAAATCTACTTATAATATGCATATCTTATCTTCTGGGGATGAGTAGCAGATAGTTGAATTTGGGCATGCATTGGGCATGCATTTCATCCTGACGTGAAAATCTATAAATAGATTAAAATCATCTTCACAGCTTCCAAAGTATTCCAAAACCAAACTTTTGAAAAATAGGACATTTTTTAATATATTATTTTTATTTAAAATGTTTTAATAATGTGCAAGCTTTCAGAGGCGATAGTCCCCACTCCCCTGCTAATTAGTGAACCTAACCTCAGCAGCGATACAAACCCTAATTATGTTACGGTTTTCTTCCGGTGAATGAGAGGCGGACCAAAATGCAGCGTGGTTATTTCGATTCATGCTTAATAAAAGGATAAACACGAACAATACAAACAATAAACGTAACGTGAAAACCTAAACAGCCTATCAGGTGCAAACAAACACAGAGACAGGAACAATCACCCACGAAACACTCAAAGAATATTGCTACCTAAATATGGTTCCCAATCAGAGACAACGATAAACACCTGCCTCTGATTGAGAACCACTTCAGGCAACCATAGACTTTTCTAGATAACCCCACTATACCACAATACTAACACCTTCAAAAAAAACAAGACAAACACACACCACATAATTAATCCATGTCACACCCTGGCCTGACCAAAATAATAAAGAAAACACAAAATACTATAAGACCAGGGCGTGACAGAACCCCCCCAAGGTGCGGACTCCCGGCCGCACACCTAAACCTATAGGGGAGGTTCCGGGTGGGCGTCTGTCCACGGTGGCGGCTCCGGCGCGGGACGTGGACCCCACTCCAACAAAGTCTTAGTCCACATGCATCGCGTCCTTAGATTGGCAACCCTCGCCGCTGACCTTGGCTTAGTAACCCTAACCAAGGGTCCCACTGGACTGAGGGGCAGCTCCGGACTGAGGGACAGCTCGGGACTGAGGTAGCTCAGGACTGATGGGTAGCTCGGGACTGAGGGGAAGCTCGGGACTGAGGGGAAGCTCGGGACTGAGGGGAAGCTCGGGAATGAGGGGAAGCTCGGGACTGAGGGGAAGCTCAGTACTGAGGGGAAGCTCAGTACTGAGGGGAAGCTCAGTACTGAGAGGAAGCTCAGTACTCAGAGGAAGCTCAGGACTGAGAGGAAGCTCAGTACTCAGAGGAAGCTCAGGCAGGTAGATGGCTCTGGCAGATCCTGGCTGGTTGATGGTTCTGGCAGATCCTGGCTGACTGGCAGTTCCGGCGGATCCTGGCTGCGCTGTAGAGGAGGAAGGCTCTGGCAGCGCTGGACAGGCTAAGCGCACTGTAAGCCTGGTGCGTGGTGCTGGCACTGGTGGTACTGGGCCGAGGACACGCACAGGAAGCCTGGTGTGGGGAGCTGCCACCGGAGGGCTGGTGCGTGAAGGTGGTACTGGATAGACCGGACCGTGCAGGCGCACTGGAGCTCTTGAGCATTGAGCCTGCCCAACCTTACCTGGCTCGATGCCCACTCTAGCCCGGCAGATATGAGGAGCTGGTATGTACCGCACCGGGCTATGCACCCGCACTGGGGACACTGTGCGCTCCACAGCATAACACGGTGCCTGCCCGGTCTCTCAAGCCCCCCGGTAAGCACAGGAAGTTGGCGCAGGTCTCCTACCTGGCGTCGACATACTCCCTGTGTCCCCCCCAATACATTTTTGGGGCTGACTCTCGGGCTTCCATCCGCGTCGCCGTGCTGCCTCCTCATACCAGCGCCTCTCCGCCTTCTCCACCTCCAGCTCTTCTTTGGGGCGGCGATATTCTCCAGGCTGAGCCTAGGGTCCTTTACCATCCAATATCTCCTCCCATGTCCAGAAATCCGGATTTCGCTGCTCCTGCTGCCGCTGCCTTTCACCACGCCGCTTGGTCCTGTTGTGGTGGGTGATTCTGTTACGGTTTTCTTCCGGTGAATGAGAGGCGGACCAAAATCGAGCGTGGTTATTTCGATTCATGTTTAAGAAAAAGATAAACACGAAAACCAAAATACTAAGACCAGGGCGTGACAAATTATGACATTAGCGGAAAAACTGCAGAAATTGTGAACATCGCTCTCCAAAATTAACCATCGAACGCAGGCTTTGTAACGGTTCTCTCCACTTTAGCCCTTATGTATCACCATCAAAGATTGGCATCAGTCCAGTACCACAGTGCTCAGCAGAAGCATGTGCAAGACATGGCTGACATGAAGGGACAGGTACAGAGAACCAAGCAACTATTGGCAAAAGCAGGAAATTAATGCATTCTGCTAACCGAGGAACTGCGTTTGAAATCTGAACAATTAACAGTAACTGCAAATACTTATGACGATGAATGAGCACAAAACTCATCAACAAAATAATTTTCTACAGGAACAAATCGATTTAGCCAAAACTAAATACGATGTAGTCCACTCCAAACTAGATAAATCTGTTGAGTTATCTACAAACAGAAACGTGCAATTTGATAACATGCGGGCAGTTTTGTTGAACATTACTCAAAGTAACAATGTTATACTCCAAATGCTGAAGACCAAAGACGATCAGTTAACGGACACAGTGACTAAGTTGAAGTCGCCGACCTAATGAATGATGAGAGAACTCAAGTGATGAAGATGGAAATATTGATTTCTAAGCAAAGGGAGAAAATCTCATCACTGAATCTCTCACACTGTACCCAAGACTTGTATCTGCAAACCATGACAGATAAGAATGAGACTGAAAGGAGCAAGTGTGACACTTACGTGTCCAAAATCAGTACTCAAGTAGACTCTGCAATGCTGCAGAATACCACCCTTAAGTACAATCTGGTACAATCTTTGCCAACAAAGCCAAAGCTTGGCTTCTTCTCTTGGTCTTTCGGCCCCAATTTCCCCACAGAATGAAGCCAACCCTCTCCGCCTGCTTGGCACGCAAGCCTTGACAAACTCGTCAAACATTTCCCCACCTTTGACCCCGTTCCAGGTCAGCCAAACGATACTGAGACATTACTAGCTGACATAGAGGATGCATCGGATGGCTACCCGAACGCTACGGGTTCTGTCAGGGTTTACCTGTTGAAGCGAAACATCGAATAGTGATGCGGTTAATTCGTCTACAACAGCAACATGTGCTAAATGACTACGCTAAACTTGTCACAGCTTTGAAATATGAATTCAGTGGATCTGCAACTCACAAACACAATTGCTCACTGGCTAACACTGTCAAACAAGCTTGGAATGAACACCCACAATCTTACTATCATAGGCTTCATTCAGCTTACTTTGGACTACTCACTGAAACAAGAATGGAAGAGCTGTTACCATTCAAACAAATGTTTCTGTCGAACATGTATCCCACCTTCATTACCTACTTGGGCCCTACAGCTCACATTGGCTTGTCTATCTTACAACTCAGAGTGCTTGCAAGCACTGCTTTTGAGGCATCAAAAGCTCACCACACTAAGAGCCCTGACAACTCGGTTTTGAAGCTTGAACAGGAGCACTCACTCCAGTTAGAGGTTGTATTATCAGGTATTGGAGCATTGAAAGGTGACACAAAACAACGGTTTCTACCACAAAATCATGAATCCAATACCCACAGCGGTCTAAATAACTGTAAAGTACGTCGCCATCGAAACAACTACCGCTACAATAGACCTGTTCGCTACGTTCCTGCACCCAACTCACACAAAGTGACAGAGCACAAAGGTAACCAAGGGTTCAAGGACAATCAAAACGCAGACCAATGTTCTCTAGTAGTTCTACTATGTGAAGAACTAAAGCAAGAACATTTTGAGAAAAGGGTCAAAGATAAGTCACAAGGACTAGACAGGGAATTGCCGGACACCAGGTCCGCAGGAATTAACACCCTTAGCAAGGAAGTTAAAAATCATATTTCTCCCGCTCTCACACGAGATCCTATCCAGGGCCCGCTCGATCAAGAAACAAGCCCACAGGCTTTGTTTTTAGACTCTAATACAAAGGTTCCAAAGAAATAGATCAAAAGCTTCGCTAAAACAAAGCCCACTAAAAATCAGAAAAGTCCATCTGTTTTCACCTTGAACAGAAATGGCACATCACATCATTGCGAAACGACCACTCCACTTTATGGGAAACATGTCCACAGATTCGGGCGCGACAATATCGCTCCTCTCTCAAACATTGTTAGATGATCTCAAAAGTGTTTTGAAGCCAACTAAACGTTGGTTAAAAGTGGAACGATGCGACACTACACTTCAAGGTTTCACTCAGACTACCTCGCCTCTCACATTGTGAGTCATGCTGAAACTACACTTCCAGGACGTATTGCTCGTTCATCCTGTGCATGTTACCAGCCTCGAATCTGAACCCCTGCTACTCGCAGCAGACTTGATGGATCGGTTACTCCCACTGATGGATTGGAAAACCAACCATGTATGGTCACAGGTCACAGTTCCTTCTCCACTGACCACACGGTCTTCTCCTAACGCTAGCTGTAACACAGTCATTAACGAGGGGTATCTGTCAAAAGCACCCCTTGGGAAAAAGACGTTTTGAATCCTCTTCGTGCAGAATTCGATCCAAGGAGATATTACGATATCTCGACACATTCCATCAGCAAACCTGAATGACCATAAATGTTCATGATTTCGAGCCAGCAGTCTCTGTGAATGAGCAACTTCCCTCCTCCTTTAAGTTGTGAATTACGGTAGTTGAAAACTTCTCTTGCCCTTCGGACACTTCCGCAAGCAGTGCGGACGTCTCAGCAAGAAAAACATAGATGCGCAGAGTGTACTCTGCTTCCGATGATACATTTTTCGCTTTGTGGGGGACTGTCACCCCTTATAATGACACTAATGACTCCCACTGGTGAAACACTTTGCTATTTCACAGACAGATATCCTCGTCTCAGTTCGCAACTCCAGACCCACTGAAGCAGACGCTGTGGTGACTGACTGACAGGCCTCGACAGCCACTGAGCGTTTTGAAGCACAATCCCCAGGAGATTTCTCATAACACGGCCGCTGACAACTCGTACATAGGGTCTGATCTTTTCGTTTGTACCTCGGATACCAACATCAACCACTGGGGGGGGGGTTCCCGAGACACAAAGGGGGAATAGTAGCCCAGACCCATGATGAGCCTCATCGAGGCTGATGCGGGGGTCGAGACTACATGCAACCGTATGAGGCCGCCAGAGGAGAAAACAAATCTAGTTGTAAACTTCCCTATGAGAACAGTGAGGAGCAGACATGCCCCTAAACGGAGAAAATCTTAGAACTCATCTAAGATTTTACGGAGGTGTACCAAACTAGTCGTAACAGAAGTCCAGTGGACGTTCCACCTCCAAAACAAATGGCAAAAATAGTAATGCCTTGCCATGTGTAGGTTCAAATACAATACAACTAGTAAAATTCTCTAATCATGTATTCCAGGAGAATAACATTTCAGAATAAATCGGTAGGACAACTGGTCCCCTTGAGTACCAGTACCAATGCCAGCACAGTCAGTCCAGCCACAATCAGTAAGAAGGTTAAAGACCTCAAGTCAAATTGCTATTGATAACAGTGTAGGAAAACTACTACATGTCCCCCTAACAAATGTCTTAAGGTCGACATCAATTCTTACTGACCTCCAGGCATTGCCCTGGAAATTATCTGATGACATCAGACCCATTCTGAACACATTTCAACCTACCCGGATACTTGGTTTCTTTCCCATGGTATGTGCGCTGGTGTAAGCACAAACGCACACATACAGTGGAACATTTAATAAGGATTTATGCTCGGATCACTTGAGGGTCCAAAAAAAATACCAGCCTAGTAAAGTTGAAAAGTTACTCTTAGGCCTTTTGACTCTACAGCTGCAGTACTCACCAGTTTCTCCACAGGGGTCCATAGGTCATTCCTGTAGACTGCCCGAAGCTGGGACCTTACAGCTGTAGACTTATCATGTAGTAATCAACTTAGGATAGTGCCCTAAGCAACACACAGCAAATTAGGAACGCCCTAGATATGACATTAGACAATGCCATGATAGGGTTATGTTGCCAGGATGTTGGACGTATAGAGAATACAGTCCAATTAGATGATTTTGGTGTGATACAAAATATATTGATGTATTTTGTTTATGCTTTTATTCCTTTTTTGTTTCAGTTCCTTTGACACTTAGGAAGTGATAGAGCCATAAACAAAGTCCTCATGGAACCACCACTTAGTGCTGCAAAGCTGCTCATTTGGGAAGAAATGTAATTATGTATTTCATGAGTGTGTGTGAAAACCAAATTTTTCCATGGTTCCCCCGACTTCCTAGTTGATTAAAGTTACATGATTAGTTTTGTGTAATTAAATTACACATAGATCATTTATTTTAGAATATAGTCTTCATATTTAATGATAGTCACAGACATGACAGGTAAAACCTCCCAGGAAAACATTCAGGGAACCATAGTAAAACGTTCTCAGAACCTCCCTTACAAACTAAAAATGTACGTTCCCAGAACAGACTGAATTTTCACATTCGTTCTGAGAATGTTTAAAAAAATTATGTTTTACCGATCAGGAAACTTATGGTTTTGTTCCCAGAACCACTGGGAAACCAAAAAACGTTTCCACAACTTCCAAGGAACCAAATGTGCTAGCTGGGTTGGTTTTGGAACATCCTCAGCACATTTAAGGAACTTGACAAAAAAACATCATTTTCTTGGTATTTCATTACTTTACAGAACTTTTCCTAAAAGCTCAAACATGGTTACATTTAATATAAATCTTGTTAATGTTCTAGGAATGTTCTTCAAATGGTTTGACATTGGGAATGTTCTCAAATAGTTCAGAGAACGTTAAGAAACAACATTCTTCTGTGGGAATTTCAGTACTTCATTATAATGTTTCCTACAGGTTTATTCATGTTTCTATTTAAAGTCATGTTCTCAAATTGTTCCAAGAACGTTAAGAAACACCGTTCTACTGTGGGAATTTTAGTATTTCAGCATAACATTTCCTACAGGTCTATTCAAAATTCTATTTATATTAATGTTTTCAAATTGAAACTAGGCATAAATCACATTATCAGACTCATAGGTCCACATAGCAATGCATGAATACAATGCATGACCAGGAAGATTAAATCAGATTCTGTTCTATTCTATCTAGCTGTGACCCGGTCCGGATCTGATATGAAATCTATCCACATCCAGCATGATCAGACAGCTGTCAAGAGGAAGTCTCTGCTAGAGGACTAATGAAAAGAGGATGGAGATAAAACTGACACTATAGTCTGAGTATGGAACATATGAGGGACTGAGCAGTTGTAGCCTTCAGGGGGTACAAATGAGATAAGTGGACTTAATTTGCTTCTCCACCAGACAGATAGGAATTTATCCAGGAAAACATTGCTATCTCCTGGCCATGTTAGAGCACTACAACAAAACACAGTCAGTGGAACTGCTCTCACCCAAGGCTGAGACTGACTGCCAGGAGTGTTTCTAGGATTTTTTAAATGGGGTGGCCAGGGAGGGACCAAAAATCAGTCATGTGGCCATAAGCCTATAGACACTTTCCTACTCTTCCATTACTGCTGCACTGCTTGTAGTGCTGAGTGGAAATAGGAAGAACGCGCATTTTATGGGTTACAAAATTGTTGAATACCAAGTGTTGACATTTCTGAGTAAGAACTTAAACATGAACTCACTTGTGAAAACAGCAGCTATTTGCTGTATTCGTTGACAGTCTCTCTCTAGTCATGATTTTAAAATCTCACAGTATCAATTTTTGCCGTAGCCTTCTTTATGCCTCCTAAATTACTTGGTCATTTGAGCAATCTGATTGGCAAGCGGTGGCATTGATTCCTCTCCAGGCCCACCGGGAAGGCAGAGTTTGTACCTTCAGACACATTAAATGGCAACAGTTTGCCTACCCGGCACGCAGGGCAGATGAAATGGCTGCACGTACAACCAACAGCCCGAGACTAATAAAAAAATTAAAACACAAGGCTTTATCGTTGTTGTTTTTTACAGAAATGTTTGGCATCGACTAGAAATGCCTTGGAGATCACGATCGACTTGTTGGTGACCACTGTTATAACGCAACACAATTTGGAAAAAAGTCAAGGGGTGTGAATACTTCCTGAAGGCACTGTACCTCAATTACCTTGTACCCCAGCATATTGACTCAGTACTTTACGGTGTATACTGTACAAACGAATAATGAAACTTGAAGTTTAAACAAATGGTCATAACGAATCATGAAAATAATGTACACTTGACAGAAATATGTTAGTTAATGTAGAGACAAACGATTGTATTTTTTTTTTTAAATAAAACAAAAAACGAAAATCGTGATTTAGCAAGCTAGCTGACTGGCTAACATTACCCAGATAGCTGGCTAGCTTTATGGGTGTTGTGACATGACTATGAAAGTGTAATTCTGGTTGTTTAATGTTTTAGTGACTCCAGCAAACCAGGCTGTCGTCTTGTGAAACAGTGGATGTAAAGAATCTAGCTCGCTAAAGCATTTACTGCAAATTGAATGTACACATTTGTAAGCTTGTTTTGCTAATATTTGCCATGCAGATAGATTAAATAACGTAGCTAGCCATGTTCTTGCTTATTGTGCAGTGGAGGATAAAAATACCTGTATGCCTATGGATGTGTAGCTAGCTATCTAGCCATCTGTGTATGGACCCAAACGTTTGGTATACATATTAGTTCAGAACCTAGCTATGAACCTCAGCCAGTTGTATCAATTTAAAAACAATCTGAATGACATTAATGAAGCCTATGGATTGAGTAGAATATACTGTAATAACGTTGTGCCAAGGATGCAAGTCGTATATACAGTGCCTTGCGATAGTATTCGGCCCCCTTGAACTTTGCGACGTTTTGCCACATTTCAGGCTTCAAACATAAAGATATAAAACTATTTTTTTGTGAAGAATCAACAACAAGTGGGACATAATCATGAAGTGGAACGACATTTATTGGATATTTCAAACTTTTTTAACAAATCAAAAACTGAAAAATTGGGCGGGCAAAATTATTCAGCCCCTTTACTTTCAGTGCAGCAAACTCTCTCCAGAAGTTCAGTGAGGATCTCTGAATGATCCAATGTTGACCTAAATGACTAATGATGATAAATGCATCATGTAAATACTCTAAAATCTCAATGTCTAATGCCCTTCATCTGCATTGATCTGATAAACACAAATGAGAGACTTAATTTCAACCAGTAGAGAATGTGAAACACTTTATTGAAAGAAGTTCATTATCCAAGTGTTATAAATACATGTATTTATAATATTACAATTATAATATCAATGCAAATTCAATATGTACTTCAATGCACATCTGTTGTGCATTATAAAAACAGAGGAAGAAAGGAGGTGGCGAGAGAGGTGTAAAAGACAGAAAGGGAAAGAGATAAGAACATAGGAGCAGGGATATGATTCATGAATCAGTGCTACCCAAATATTCTCTGTTCATCACAATTACATACTAGTGTCTCGTCGGCCCGAAGGTTATCTTAAAAGCAGGGTGAGGTGGCGATGATGGGACTGGGGGTTCTCCTCTGGCACACAACTGTGGCTGCAGATCCCCTCCTGGTCCTTGTGTCCATACCCATGAAGTTATGTAGGACACAGGTAGCCTTCACACACCTGAATTCCTCCAGGAGGCAGTCCCAAATGGTCCTGGTCACCCAACCTTGCAGTGCCCTACACGATAATCAATCGTTTTGAAGGAATCTCCAGTTACAAGGTATCTGTAGGAATATGGAAGACAATGTAATTATTAGACTATTACATCACCAGGTCATTGTGGATTACTAAAATATAATATTCCTGATAACAAATCATGATAATGTAACAGTATAATTTTAAACCGTCCCCTCGCACATACCCGGGCGCGAACCAGGGACCCACTGCACACATCAACAACAGTCACCCACGAAGCGTCGTTACCCATCGCTCCACAAAAGCCGCGGCCCTTGCAGAGCACGGGGAACGACAACTTCAAGGTCTCAGAGCAAGTGACGTCACAGATTAAAACGCTATTTAGCGCACACCGCTAACTAAGCTAGCCGTTTCACATCCGTTACAATAACATTGGATTGATAGATGCATGAGCACACATATGTGCAATAACAGGATTGTATCAAGGATAGCATCACAAATTAATACATAAATATAAAATGGGCACCCCTTTGAATCCCAGGACCAGGACTGAGTACAACTGCTCTTCACATGTAGGCTTTAATAGGTCTTTATCTGAGGACAGACAACCTCACAAGAAACAGACTTCCTTATAGTCAAATTTACACCCCACTGAATATTATGTTACTATTATCTCCGTCCTCACATCTAGGGACAGGAACTACACAAAAGTACCTGCCCTATCCTGAATAGCCTACTCTCTCACTTTGACAGTTGGAGCTGCTATCCTTTCACCCTCCTCCATGGCTGTTAGCTAGCTAACGTTACCTACAAGTGCAGTTGGAGTTATTTTTTTTTACAGTGATAAATACATCAAGATACATAGCTAGCTAGCTGAATTAAATATCACCAGCTACCTATCTACACAGTATGTGAAGTTGGCTAGATAGTGAGCCAGCTCATTTGAGTTAGCCTGCACTGTAGCTAGTTAGCTAATAATACATAGATTTATTTTACATTTTCGAAATGTATTTACTTACTTGAATAGGTTCTCCCTGCCATGTGGACAATTGGAAACAGGGCAGCAAAGTGTGTTTGTCACCAGTGCGTTTTAGAGGATACTACTATTGAACTATGTACCCATTTACTAACCAGACCTTCATACAAACTTGCTATGCTGTATTCTTGACGCATAACCGAACATGCTGCCAGCACGCCCACAAGCGAGTCACAATGGGCGGCCTAAGCGACACGCTGCAATTTACCGCTATCTAGTGCACATGCACCGTAAAATGAGTCACGCTAAATGGGCTTTTGAAAGTCGCTTGGGTTGTCATTTCAGGACACTCACTGCCAATGGCTTTTATTTGAAATACTCAAGCATGTGATTTGAACAAAACAAACTGTGAAACAGGCAACACATACAGTAGTACCAAGTAGGCATAACATCTGAGGTGGGTTATTAAAAGCGGAGTATACAATACACTTTGTTGAGCCCTATGAAATTCGTTATAGTTTTTCCCAAATTCCGTTTTCATTTTTCTGAATTCTGTGTTTTACGATTTACGCTAATTTTATTATCAGAAAGTGTGTCTAATAATGTGAATGAATAAAAAGTCAACAATTTAAAAATATATAACAGTACATTTGTAATGATGCAACACAACATTGCAGTTTTCCATTTTTATTACCAAATTCCGCGATTCCGCCCACGTTTTCCGCATCGCGGAAATCATAGGGCCCTAACTTCGACTGCAGACGTCACGAGGCACACCTGTATAGCAAATGTAAAAACATGACGTAGCCGCTGTTGCAGAAGAAGCTCACTGTCGCCCCCTCTAGGTAAAGCGTCTCTTTCTTCTCTCTGTGCCTTGGCGTGGCCAGCTAACCACAGGACACCACGAAGGGAAAATATTAATTGAATACTATTATAAAGGAAGATAGCCAAGATATTTATCTGAGACATGTGGACAACAGAAACCTATTGCAAAAGGGCATAGTGCATTATCATAAGAATTCATGGTTCCTTATGACAGTGTGTATAAAAGCCAAGAAATCCACTGTAATACTATATTATACTAGACAGTATATTGTAAATTAATATATAACCATTACACAGATGGTTCACTGAAAGTGTTATCAGGAACACTGAACTGAAACAAGAAATGTTGATCCAAGGGCAAGGGCATGAAAAGTTAAATAATTTGAGCATCTGAGCGTATGAGGGAAACTCTATTAGTTTCTCCTTATCTCTCTGGGCTGTGTGGAATGTTATCATGGTGTGTGGCTCAGGCCGGCCAGGCCACCACTGGGTTCCTGCCATGTAGTCTGGTCCCACTCTCTCACACCATGTGGTCATGGCCTGCCCTGGATATCTCTCTTGTCATCTATTAAAACCCTTTAGAAGACCTTTAACTCAAAACAGGTGGTTGGCTGGGCTGAGGGAGGGAGTGCAAAACTTCTCTTCTCTTCCTTGAGAATATTTTAGTTAGAAAGAATGAACAGTTAAATGGAGAAATTGTTGTTTATAATTCATAGTTTAAATGTAATTATAATAAGGTAACTGGTTCCACAGCCTGTTTCCTCAACTTTTCATGTATTTATTACCTGAACCCCCAAAAAATACCTGAAATAAAAGAAAAGTGTGCTTAGCTTCAACTTTAGAAAATGTAAGCCAAAATTCAGTCAACTTAACCAGGCTGTGGAACTGGTTACACACACACAATGCTTTTAACATACAATGTTTTCAACATACATATTAAATCACCTTGAATTTTTCCACATTTTGTTACGTTACAGCTTTATTCTAAAATTGATTTCCCCCCTCATCAATCTAAACACAATACCCCATAATGACAAAGGAAAAACTGATTTTTAGACATTTTTGCAAATGTAATAACAACCCCCCCCCCGAAATATCACATGTACATAAGTATTCAGAACCTTTACTCTGTACTTTGATGAAGCACCTTTGGCAGCGATTACAGCCTCGAGTCTTCTTGGGCATGACAATCCCAGGTGAAGACACAATAATTATTGTATAAATGCACAATTTAATTTTACCTTTATTTAACTAGGCAAGTCAGTTAAGAACAAATTCTTATTTTCAATGACGGCCTAGGAACACTGGGTTAACTGCCTGTTCAGGGGCAGAACGACAGATTTGTACCTTGTCAGCTCGGGGGTTTGAACTTGCTAGTCCAACGCTCTAACCACTAGGCTGCCCGGCTACCCTGCCTTGACACACAATATGATCATCTGCCAAATATGTATATTTAAAACATTGTATGTTAAAAGCACTGTTTCTGTGTTTGTAAACAGTTGCACAGCCTTTTTTAGTAAAGATGCACAAATAATAATTTATATTTCAAATGAACATATGAGACAAGTTGAGCAAACACATTTTAAATTGCCTGAATTTTTGCCTAAGTTTTCTCAATTTTGGTATTCTGGCCACATATTTATGTTTGAGTTCCTTTAGGCTATTGTGCAATTCCATTGTTGACCACTTGGGGGCCACTGTCCTGTGTTGATGTGTGTCGTTCGTTTAAATATGCTAAACCATGTAGAAGAAGAATTGTTTACATTCCAAAATGGTGAAAGTCACACTGTGGAGCTGCAGATGTTATCAAACTCCATCCTTGCTATCATTTTGTAGAAGCATTGTCTGTAGATAGTGAATGGCGCCGGAGGAGATGGCTGTTGTTTTACAGGCACTTAACCAATTGTGCTATTGTGTGTGTTTTTTCCACGTTATTTGTAACATATTTTGTACAGAATGTTTCTGCCACTGTGTGTTTTGACCGAAAAGAGGTTCTGGATATCAGAACAGAGATTACTCACCTCGTACTGGATGAAGATTTTTTTCTTTAATGAGTCAGACGCGAAGGATTTACTTCAGACACCCGACAAGGCCCTCATCCCTATGATTTGCAGGAGAAAGAGACATCCGGGATGTAGGTTGAGGTGCCTTGTAAGGATCCGATGGCGAGTGGGTAATCTGCCTCTACCATTAGTTCTATTAGCCAACGTACAATCATTGGATACGAATATCCTACCAACGGGACATTAAAAACTGTAGTATCTTATGTTTCACAGAGTCATGGCTGAACGACGACATGGATAAAATAGAGCTGGCGGAGTTTATGCTGCATCGCCAAGATAGAACACATGCACCCGGTAAGACAAGGGGTGGCGGTCTGTGTACATTTGTAAACAACAGCTGGTGCACAAAATCTAATATGAAGGAAGTCTCAAAGTTTTGTATCTCATGATAAGCTGTTGATCACACTATTTACCAAGAGAGTTCATCTATGTTTTTCGTAGCGGTCTATTTAGCACCACAAACCGATGCTGGCACTAAGTCTGCACTCAATGAGCTGTATAAGGCCATAAGCAAACAGGAAAACGCTCATCCATAGGCGGTGCTCCTAGAGGCTGGGGACTTTAACGCAGGGAAATTTAAATCCATTCGACCTAATTTCAACAACAAAAAACCTCTAGACCACCTTTACTCTACACACAGAGATGCGTACAAAGCTCTCCCTCACCCTCCATTTGGAAATCTGACCATAATTTTATCCTCCTGATTCCTGCTTACAAGTTAAAACTAAACCAGGAAGCACCAGTGACTTGGTCAATAAAGAAGTGGACAGATTATGCAGATGCTAAACTACAGGACTGTTTTGCTAGCACAGACTGGAATGTGTTCTGGGATTCTTCCGATGTCATTGAGGAGTGCACCACATCAGTCACTTGCTTCATCAATAAGTGCATCGATTACGTTGTACCCACAGTGACAGTACGTACATACCCCAACCAGAAGCCATGGATTACAGGCAACATCCACACTGAGCTAAAGGGTAGAGTTGCCGCTTTCAAGGAGCGGGACTCTAACCCAGACGCTTATAAGAAATCCCACTTTGCCCTCAGACGAACAATCAAACAGGAAAAGCATCAATTCAGGACTAAGATTGAATCGTACTAAACAGCCTCTGACGCCCGTCGGATGTGGCAGGGCTTGCAAACTATTTCAGACTACAAAGGGAAGCACAGCCGTGAGCTACCCAGTGACACGATCTACCAGACGAGCTAAATTACTTCTATGCTCGCTTTCGAAGCAAGCAACACTGAAGAATGCATGAGTGAATCAGCTGTTCCGGATGACTGTGTGATCACGATCACGGTCTCCGTAGCCGATGTGAGTAAGACCTTTAAATAGGCCAACATTCACAAGGCCACAGGGCCAGACGGATTAGCAGGACGTGTACTCCGAGCATGTGCTGACCAACTGGCAAGAGTCTTCACTGACATTTCAAACCTGTCCCTGACGGAGTCTGTAATACCAACATGTTTCAAGCAGACCATCATGGTCCCTGTGCCCAAGAACACCATAGTCCCTGTGCCCAAGAACACTAAGGTAACCTGCCTAAATGACTACCGACCCTTAGCAATCACGTCTGTAGTCATGAAGTACTTTGATAGGCTGGTCATGGCTCACATCAACACCATTATCCCAGAAACCCTAGACCCACACCAATTTGCATACCGCCCCAACAGATCCACAGATGATGCAATATCTATTACACTCCACACTGCCCTTTTCCACCTGGACAAAGGAACACCTCAGCATTCAACCCCATAGTGCCCGCAAAGCTCATCACTAAGCGAAGGACCCGGGACTAAACACCTCACTCTGCAACTGAATCTTGGACTTCCTGACGGGCCGCACCCAGGTGGTAAGAGCAGGTAACAACACATCTGCATGGCCAGACATGGCTCCAACACCATCATTAAGATTGCCGATGACACAAGAGTGGTAGGCCTGATTACCAACAGCGATGAGTGTGTGGTGCCAGGATAACATCCTCTCCCTTAAAACCTCTTTGGGGTAGGTGGGACGCTACCGTCCCACCTGGCTAACATCCAGTGAAATTGCAGAGCGCGAAATTCAAAATTCGTAATATTAGAAAATCATGAAAATACAAGTGTCTTATATCGCTAAAAGCTTAACTTAATCCAATCTTTGTCAGATTTCAAAAAGGCTTTATGGCGAAAGCACACCATGCGATTATCTGAGGACAGCGCCCCACGAACAAAAGCATTACATACATTTTCCAACCAAGAAGAGGCGTCACGAAGGTCCGAAATAGCAATAAAATAAACCACTTACCTTTGAAGATCTTCCTCTGTTTGCAATCCAAAGGGTCCCAGCTACATCACAAATTGTCATTTTGTTCGATAAAGTCCTCCTTTATATCCCCAAAAAGTCTGTTTAGTTGGCGCGCTTGACTCAGTAATCCACCTGTTTCCCTCGTTCAAAATGCATACAAATGAATTACTGTGGAACCAGTTACTTAATAATAATTAGTTGAAACTACTTTTTTTACACTGCATGTTACTTTCATTTTGTAATCCTTTTCATAAACATTTGACAATTTTGTTCCTGTCTATGCAATGAAAGAAAACAATTGAAAACAAATGTTATGAAGGTTGGTTTGAATGATACTGCAACACTCATAAAGTTGCTATGATTGGTTTTTTAAAGGTCTTATTAATAACCCCATAAAGTAAGAAGTGTTACTGAATTTGTTTTCGGCAAATGAGAAAGAGCTTTATATAACTGAGATGCACTGTTAGTTTCAATGCAGAGAGGCCCATGGACTCACAGCCAGCTCCGAATGAGAATATCTCCTCAGGGCCGGGGTTGTCAGGGGAGACGACCTCTCCCAGACTGGTCAGCAGGTCATCTGAAGGGTCAGACTTAATCTGAGGTTGGTGAGGTTGGTGTAGTCTGGGGGAGCAGCACGGTAAGGCCCATGATGGCCCCTCTCGCCCCCGCACCTCTACCTCCACCCCTGAAGAGAACATGACGGTCATGTTCTGCGGTGTTTTTGTTCTTGTTTATTTATTTTTGAGTATCTTTTGAGGCTTTTTATGCTATACCTACCACCTTGTGGATTTACCTTTTTGTCTTGGAGGATTACCTTTGTTCTCGTGGAATTCCTTTTGAGGTTGTGGAGTTATGTTTTCCTGAAGGACTTCCCTTTTTACTTTATTAAATACACCGTCTCAAGTACTGCTGTGTCTGCCTCATCTTCTGGGTTCTGCCGACTATTCGTGGCTCAGTTGGTTAAGTGACTGTTTCTCACTCCGGAGACCCGGGTTCGTAACCGGGTCCTGACAGTAGGTCTGAATGCATTCATTATCTTTAGAACACAATCAAACCACCAAACTATTAAATCAAATCAAAGTTTATTTGTCACGTGCACCGATTACAACTGGTGTAGTAGACCTTAGAGTGAAATACTTACTTACAGGCTCTAACCAATAGTGCGGAGAAAAAAAAAGTATGTGTGTGTGTAGCAAGGCTAAATACAGACACTGGTTAGTCAGGCTTATTGAGGTAGTATGTACATGTGGGTATGGTTAAAGTGACAATGCATATATGATGAACAGAGTAGCAGTAGCGTAAAAAGAGGGGTTGGCGGGTGGTGGGACACAATGCAGATAGCCTGGTTAGCCAATGTGCGGGAGCACTGGCCAATTGAGATAGTATGTACATGAATGTATAGTTAAAGTGACTATGCATATAAGATAAACAGAGAGTAGCAGTAGCATAAAAAAGGGGCTGTGGGGGAAGCACACAACGCAAATAATCCGCATAACCATTTGGTTACCTGTCCAGGAGTCTTATGGCTTGGGGGTAAAAAATGTTGAGAAGCCTTTTTTTGTCCTAGACTTTGCACTCCGGTACCGCTTGCCATGCAGTAGTAGAGAGAACAGTCTATGACTGGGGTGGCTGGGGTCTTTGACAATTTTCAGGGCCTTCCTCTGACGCCGCCTGGTGTAGAGGTCCTGGATGGCAGGCAGCTTTGCCCCAGTGATGTACTGAGCCGTACGCACTACCCCACTGAAGTGCCTTGCGGCCGGAGGCCGAGCATTTTCCGTACCAGGCAGTGATTAATTACAGAATTATTTATCTTTCGAGATGAGCCTGAATCCCTGAGCACCTTAAAGACTGCGATAAATATAGAAAGGCTGAAACAGAGACATAGACAAAGAGAAACAGAGGCAGAGAGGCTGAGACAGAGGTAGCCAGACTAGCCACCCTAGGGATGAGAGGGTGCATAGACACTACCAGCCCTCTCACAGCAGAGGGAAAACTCACCATTCTCTAATTTCACCTGCTCTGTTCGGCCCTGAATTCTCAGCCTTCTGCCTGGGGAGTCAACCCGGCAGTATTCTCCTTTCCCATTGAAAGTGTACTTCACACCGTCAAACGTTATAAAATGGGGGTCCCCCAGGACTGCACCTAGGAGGGCGGAGAGTAAATAGAAGAATAATTGTTACAGGGAGAAATAGCAGTTTTGCACTGGCACTTGTTTTGTATTGAAGAGATAAAGCAGCACATTATTCAATATGACACCTGTGGCACATAACTGAGAAGAGATGCACAGAGAGACCTGACTAAAAACGGCTTCCCTTATTAACACAACTAAATGATATATGCATGGCCCCGTAACAACCTATACAGTATTCTATTCTTCTTATTTTATTTAACCTTTATTGAAGTCTCACTGAGATAGGTCTCTCTTGAAAAGTAGATTTGTATCTATTATTTTAAGGTGCCACCAATTGCAAACGGTCAGTATCTGGATAATATGTGTCTTATATTAGATATATATCTGATGCGAACAGAGAAATACATTTTCTTGGTGATCCGCACACTGACTGGTTATCATCTAGTTGTCCTGTCAATAGGAAGCTTCTTACTGTGCTTAATGCCTGTAACATGACCCAGGTTATCACTCAACCAGTGTGTACCAATAGTGTTGGATCTGTGAAATTCACGTACTTTTAATGATCGTATCTTCACTAATGCTGCAGAGCTTTGCTCCAAAGCAATATCAGTTCACATTGGCTGTAGAGACCATAACATTGTTGCAATAACAAGGAAAGCCAACGTACCAAAGGCAGGGCCTAAAGTTATTTATAAGATATCATAAAAAAAGGTTTCTCAGGACTCTTTTGTTGAAGATGTAAAACATTTATGTTGGTCAGATGTATATAAGGAGAATCTAGATACAACACTTGAAGTATTTGTAAAATTACTCTTCCCAATTGTTAACAAACATGCACTTGTTAAGAAACTAACTGTGAAAACTGTTCGAGCCCCCTGCATCGATGATGAACTAAAAAATAAAAAAATAAATTATGCAAAGAAATGTTGAAAACAACTCAGGCTGCTCAGCTTATTGGTTGACATACTGTCAATTGAGAAATGTTGACTAAACTTAACAAAAACAACAAATGACACTATATATACAAAGGTATGTGGACACCCCTTCAAATGAGTGGATTCGGCCTTTTCAGCCACACCCATTGCTGACAAGTGAATAACATCGAGCACATAGCTATGCAAACTCCAAAGACAAACATTGGCAGTAGAATGGCCTTACTGAAGAGCTCAGTGACATACAACGTGACACAGTCATAGGATGCCACCTTTCCAACAAGTACGTTTGTCAAATTTCTGCCCTGCTAGAGCTGCCACGGTCAACTGTTAGTGCTGTTATTGTGAAGTGGAAACATCTAGGTGCAACAACAGCTCAGTCGCATACTGGTAGGCTACACAAGCTCACAGAACGGGACCACAGAGTGCTGAAGTGCGCAGCGTGTAACAATCGTCTGTCCTCGGTTGCAACACTTACTACCGAGAGCTTCGTCGGAAGCTTCTTGAAATGGGTTTCCATGGCCGAGCAGCCGCACAAAAGCCTAAGATCACCATGCGCAATGCCAAGCGTCGGCTGGAAAAAATATGGCATAAAAGCTATGGGAGAACTTTGGAGCACCTTAAATTATAAATTAATATGGGCAGAAAACCCAATTCATGTTTGTGTTTGAACAAATAAAATGCTATTTTTTAAAGAGCAAGTTAACCTCAATGTGTACTGCACTGATGACTGGTGATTGGCTAAAAGAAATTGATAATAAGATGATAAAAGCTATATTGTTAAATTTCAGTGCAGACTTTCATGTTATTGATCATCATTTGTTTTTGAAAAAATTTACTTATGGTTTTAAATGACATGGTTGGAGAGTTACTTATCAAATTGAACTCGGGGTGGGTAATCTTCAATGGAAGCTTCTCCAACATCAGATATGTATTGTTAGAATTTTTAAAGGGATAGTTCACTAAAGTAAAACATTTAACATTCATTGATTTATAAATGCAAACAATGGGACCACTCAACACTGCCCTGGCATCACTGGCAGGGGTGGACTTAGTGATTTGGAGGCCCCAGGCAGAGGACAGTCTGAGGCCACAGCCCATGTCTATTTAACACAATCATGGCTACTAAATGAGGAGCTGTTCATAGTTAATCATGTAACAATCAACTCATTAGTTACCTGGGGCACCACGGGAAGAGTTTGTTTAATGAGTTACCGTTTCCCAAATTAACTCAAGAATAAATCAGAATCTCAATATTATAGCAGTCAATCATTTCCTCATATCAGTCTCATTCTGAACGTTGCATAATCCTTTAAATCTTTTCACTTCTTGTCGCTACCCTTCCCTTTAGCAGGATAATTGTCATCAACAACTGCTGAATAGCATAGCGCCACATTCACATAACAATACTAAAAATATTTATATTCATGAAATCACAAGTGCAATATTGCAAAACACAGCTTAGCCTTTTGTTAATCCACCTGTCGTCTCAGATTTTGAAAATATGTTTTACAGTGAAAGCAATCCAAGCGTTTGTGTAAGTTTATCGATCGCTCGACAAAACATTAAGTACACTTAGCATCAAGTAGCTCAGTCACGAAAAGCAGAAAAGCAATCAAATTAATCGTTTACCTTTAATGATCTTCGGCTGTTTTCACTCATGAGACTCCCAGTTACACATTCAATGTTCCTTTTATTCCATAAAGATTTTTTATTTTTTATTTTTATATCCAAAATACCGCAGTTTGTTTGGCGCGTTATGTTCAGAAATCCACAGGAAAGAGCGGTCACGACAATGCAGACGAAAATTCCAAATAATATCCGTAATGTTCACAGAAACATGTCAAATTTTTTTTTATAATCAATCCTCAGGTTGTTTTAAAAATATATAAATCGATAATATATCAACCGCAAATGTCTTTATCAGTAGAAGAGGGAAAGGCAATGGCGGTCCGAACTCTGTTGCGCGAGCAAAACTCATGTGACAACCTGACGCGACGTTATCTTTCTGGCTCATTTTTCAAAATAAAGGCCTGACACTACGTCTTAAGACTGTTGACACCTTGAGGAAGCGATAGGAAAAGGAATCTGGTTGATATCCCTTTAAATGGAGCAAAGGGAGGCTATGGAACATGGAGTTTTCAAAATAGAAGCCACTTCCTGGTTTTGATTTTTCTCAGGGTTTCGCCAGCAATATCAGTTCTGTTATACTCACAGACAATATTTTGACAGTTTTGGAAACTTTAGAGTGTTTTCTATCCTAATCTGTCAATTATATGCATATTCTAGCATCTGGTCTTGAGAAATAGGCCGTTTACTTTGGGAACGTTATTTTTCCAAACATAAAAATAGTGCCCCCTAGCTTCAAGAGGTTAAATCTGCACAAACCCAGGTCTCACTATTCGTTCCGTACCATACAAATTGGGTTGATTATTTATAACATCAGATACACACACAGTCTAGGTTATTGATTACAACTTAATAAAATGACAATAGGTTCCTAGCGGACCAACACAATATGACACATGTTACACAAGATGGAGATTTAAAGAGATAGAGTGAGAGCGAGAGAAAAGCAACACTTGGATACATTTGTAAACTATGCTTAGTTTAGCCCTAACACCTTGCCCTGAACTGCAGCTCTTATGGGTAACAATTGTAATGCATGTATTTAAGTGTTGAAGTGTAAAGTGTGAAGTGTATTATTCCCACTCATTTGGCTGAAGAAAAATATTGTCCAAAAGTCTATTTATTTGATGTTTTAGTTTTGGGCTGTAAACTCTTCATGCAGCACACATTCTGATCTCTCACATTAAAGACCAGAAAGGAGTTGGTCTGCTGCCTTATATTTTACAATGGGCGTGAGGTCATAAAACCCCCCACCTCTATACCTCTCACCTCTGCGGGAGGGAGAGATATATCTCTGTAGAGCTGATCCTCACAGGCCAGTCATGACACATGGAACAGTAATGTGTATTCATTTTGGCTCGAGGGCCACATCAGGATTTCTGAAATTCAACAAAGGGATTTGTTTGTCAAAAGCAATTTGCGGCCCAGAAAAGGGGAGTTGTTTAAAAAATATTTAACCATTTAATTTCTGCATATTTTCTGTTTTTCACTTTCAAGTTAAGAATTTGTGTAAATTCTGGGTCAATAGGTGTATCTGATATTTTCTTTGCAATATCGACCAATACCGATGTATAGTATTTGTTTCTTTATTTTATGAACTTTCTAACCATTCTAGCACAGATACTGAATGCAACCAAGTTTATATGTTCATAAGGCTAATAAGAAAATATGTCAAATGTCTTGGATATGGGTGGATTTTTTAATATTTGCATCACAAAGTGAGTAAAATGCATCAGAAAGGTATTGAAAAGTTCAGGAAAAGATCAGGGAAGATCATCAGGTAATAATTATGTGTATAAAAAAATATATGCATTGCCATCGTTTTCAATTGTGTTGTTTTTCACAGGCTCTAACGTGTCCTGCATGGTTTTGTGAGCCTCAGTGGAAATAGAAGATATGTTCGTGTTCCTGAGAATCATAGCTTTCAAGCATGGGGTCGTAATAGCTGATACCCAACCATTCAAAAGCTAGAGACAAATTTGGGGGAAGAAAACAGAAACCGATCAATTTATCACAACCGCTATAAAATAAATTACTCACGAATGGAATCTCCTATTGGGATAGCTAGCAGTACTAGCACACGGTGTCACCCCCACCTCCTGTGTACCGGAGTCCTCCTTGGGACTAGCTGACTAAACTAGCACAGTGTCCTTCGCTCCCTTTTGCCAACACCTACACTTGCCATCATTAACAGAACAGTGGGAAAACAGTGCCCGACAGGCAATGGGGGAGGGGGGGGGGGGGGGCACTCTACCGGTATGTACTTGCTATAACTAGTTACTGTTGTTGCCCCAGCCTCTCCTTCTGTGGGGTTTTTCGGGCAGCTGGCATCCAAACTTATGGTGCATTACCACCATCTACTGTAGTGGAACACCCTGCCTCTTGCCTATGTACTGGAGTAATGGCTTAATAGTTGACCAACAGAAATATAAAAGAGGAGTCGCACGAAGGCCATGAAAATCATCAGGGACTTCAGCCACCCAAGCCATGCCCTGTTCTCCCTGCTTCAATTACTCAGACACAAGTAATACAGGAGCATCATGGTAAAAACTGGAAGATTGGCCATCAGGCTGGTGAATAGCCACCACTAGTCAGCTACTTGCACCCCCCCATTCACTTCGTCCTGCATGTTGGAACTCTGAGCCTGAGATGTTCACTGTACCCTGCAATCACACCTGCAACCCTGAACACAAAACCTGTGACTATTAAACACTGAATCGTAAAATAAAATCTGCACGTGTCTTGTGCTTGTCTCCACCCCACAACAGGTGTCTCTCCTTTTCCCCATGATCCCCTATGTATTTATACCTGCATTTTCTGTTTGTCTGTTGCCAGTTTGTCTTGTTCAGAACGTACCAGCGTGTTTTCCGTTTTGTTTCCTGTTTTCAAGTTTTGTTTCTAGTCTTCCCGGTTCTGAAATGTCTGCCTGTCCTGACCCTGAGCCAGCCTGCCGTCCTGTACCTGCCTGACTCTGACCTGGTTTAGCAACCACTGCCTTGCCCTCGACCTGCCCTTTGCCTGGGGAAAAATACATTTTTGAGTTTCTAGCTCTCTGCCTCCTGTGTCTGCATCTGGGTCTTATCCTGAGTTGTGATACAAACTGTTAGGGCCTACATAAAGCTTTCACAACAGCAGAGGTATCTTTTCAGCACCATGGAATGAATCCTTACCACTGCTACACCTGGCTATCAGCGGAGCCTTATCTGGCAGCGAAAAGTTCATTCAGCCTCATTTACTCATAGCTGATATGGCTGACTTGCTTAAATAAATGTGGTTTCTACTGACAATTGAGATGTACAAACAATGGCATAAGAGGACCACGAGCGGATAAGAGGCAATCCGTAATTTTGATTTAAGACATTAATGAGCGAGCTAGGACGGGCGTAGTCAATTTAACTATTGGTTCAGCACTTTTGAAATGTACAGCGACAGAATACCGAACTTGGGCCATTCTTACAATATTCTCCTTGTACATCAAGTCAGAACCTTAGGATAAATAAATGGGGAAAAGGACCAAATTATTATGGTGAGGCACATGGGCTACTAACAGCTTACTACACAACATACACAGGGTATTACTTTCTTAGCTACAGACAGTATACATATCTCCCTGGCATATTACATAATTTATGCAGCAGCATACAAGACATTTTTTGGACTCGCCTTGTTGCGCTGTTTTCACTTGAACAGCAAGGTGGCGGGGCAGTCCTTTGTGAGCATGTTTTGTCATCAAACTTTGTCATCAAAGTCTCTGGATTTAAAATGCTTTCAAGACAACTGGGGGGAAAAAACAAGGTTGAATCATGATGACGTCAGTGATCTATTAGTATTACCTATAATTTCTCTTCATATTACAATCACATGTATGTACAATATTGACGTGAAATGTCAGAAGGTGAATTCACCAATTTGTAAGTCGCTCTGGATAAGAGCGTCTGCTAAATGACTTAAATGTAAATGTAAATGTAAAAAGTGTTTGTACACCAAAGAAAAACATTAGCTATGCAGCTGTAATTAAATTTTAAAAAAATACACTGAATTATTATTATTATCAAATTATTAACATCCCCTCTTGACCTGGCCTATTTGAATTGGTCCTTGAATGCAACTTGGTGCATCATCTAGGGCACATATGTCAGAGTCAAGGCCCGCGGGCCACATCCGGCCCGCGAGAAGGTTTTTTACGGCCCCTGGGATGATCTTGATTTATTATTAGAACCGGCCCGCAGACCGCAGCAAGCCGGCAGCCCGCAGATCTTTTACACGCACCAATACTACATTTCCCACAATGCAACGGTGACGCACCGAGCAGTAGGCTGCTTCATTTCAATATTTATTGGCACAGCAGTCGTCAGCATCACAGTAAAATTAACTTTCAGATACCCATCAAAAATGGCAAAACGGAAGGTGGACACTGAGAACCGGGGTTTCAAACAAGGTGGGAGTCGGAGTATATGTTCACGGAGGTAGCTGGAAAACCTGTGTGTCTTCTGTGTGGAGAAAGTGTGGCGGTACTGAAAGAGTATAATCTGAGACGACATTATGAAACGAAACACGCGGACAAAAACAAGAATATGGACATGGAACAAAGGCTACAAAAGGCAGAGGAATTAAAACGAGGCCTCAAATCTCGACAGGCTCTGTTCAAAAAAGCCAAATCACAAGGCCAGGCTGCTGTCAAGGCCAGTTTTATTTTGGCAGAAGAGATCGCTAAATCAGCCCGGCCATTTACGGAGGGGATTTCATCAAAAACTGCATGATTAAAGTTTGTGACGAAGTTTGCCCAGAAAAAAGGCAACTCTTTTTAAATGTGAGTCTGAGCAGAAACACCATTGCCGAGAGAGTAGACCAGTTGTCCATCAATCTAAAAGAGCAGCTTGTGAAAAAGGGAAAAGATTTCATTGCATATTCCTTGGCTGTGGATGAGAGCACCGACATTTCTGACATTGCCCAGTTGTCAATTTTCATCCGCGGAGTGGACTCCAGCCTAAGCGTGACAGAGGAGTTTTTGGCTTTACGTCCTATGCATGGCACAACTACGGGGCATGATTTGTATGAAGAGGTGTCAAGATGTGTAAATGAGATGGAGCTGCCTTGGGAAAAACTCGTGGGTTTGACAACCGACGGAGCACCTGCGATGTGTGGACACAGGAGCGGACTGGTGGCGAAGATACGGGAAAAGATGCAAGAGGAAAACGCGACAGGTGAGCTGACAGCTTATCATTGTATCATACACCAGGAAGCGTTGTGCGGTAAAGCCTTGAAAATGGAGCATGTAATGAGCATCATCACGCGCACAGTTAACTTTATCAGAGCCAAAGGTTTGAATCACCGCCAGTTCAAGGCATTTCTGACGGAGTTAGAAACGGAGCATGGTGATTTGCCTTATCACACAGAGGTGCGATGGCTAAGCCAGGGAAAGGTGCTTCAAAGATGTTTCGAGCTTCGTGAGGAGATTTGTCTGTTCTTGGACAGCAAAGGGAAAGACACAACACAACTCCGAGACGAAATGTTTCTGTGTGAAATGGCTTTTCTGTGTGACATTACGAGTCATCTGAATGCAATGAACTTGCAGCTGCAGGGTCGGGATCATGTCATCTCTGATATGTACAGTACAGTGAAGGCATTTAAAACCAAACTGACTCTGTGGGAGACGCAGATGCGGAAAGAAAATTTGAGCCACTTTCCCAGCTGCCAGACCATGAAAGAGAAGCTCTCTACCAGTGCGTTCCCGAGCGCACAGTTGGCTGATAAAATAGGTATGCTTGCCGCTGACTTTCGACGCCGATTTGCTGACTTTGAAGCACAAAAAAGCAGGTTGGAACTGCTCGGTAACCCATTTGCTGTTGACGTGGAAAGCTCACCACCAAACCTCCAAATGGAGTTGATTGACCTCCAATGCAATGATGCACTGAGGGCAAAATATGCGGCAGTGGGTGCTGCGGAGTTCGCCCGTTTCCTCCCCGACACAATGCCCCAGCTGCGCATCCAGGCTGCTCAAACGTTGTCTATGTTTGGCAGCACATACCTGTGTGAACAACTTTTTTCTTTGATGAACCTGAACAAAACATCACACAGAAGTCGACTTACTGCTGAACACCTCCACTCAATTCTGAGGATTTCCTCAGCTCAGAGCCTTACCCCGAACATTGATGAACTTGTGGAAAAGATGGGACACCACCAAGTATCACCCTCAACCTCAAACAAGTGAACATTACTGTGCAATCACATATTTAGAGTTTTTACTCAGTTCAAGTTTAAAAGTTAAAGTTTAATATTTGTTTTCACTGCATGTTACTTCTCCTTAAACAAAGTGTTGTTTTTGATTAATAGATTTTTGCACTTTATTTTATTGTATTTCAATCCAATTATATTTTAAAAATATTTCAGTTGAGTGGATGATAGAAAATTGCTATTATTGTTTTTTTCTTTGAAGTAAATTTAGCCCACTTTTGCTAAAATAGAAAATATAGGCTACTGATGGTGCCTTGAATACCGGTTTCTTTCATTTAATGTTCATGTTATGGGGATTTTTATATAAAGGAAATTTGTCTTTTGTGTCTGTTGAAAATTAAAGATTACTGACAGAGCCATAAGAAAATATTGCTTTATTTATCTGATCATATTGGAATATATTTATTAGGTTTTCAGTAGGTTCAATTAGGTTCACTAGACTATATGCGTCATTTAAAAATTTTTCAATGAACATTCGAACAGTCCGGCCCTCGGCTTGTAGCTAAATTTTTTATTTGGCCCTCCGTCCATTTGACTTTGACACCCCTGATCTAGGGGAACAACATTACACTGCTACACTAGCTTAGATTTTGAAAGTATGATGTTGACATGAGTCCAATCAAAGTTACTGTAGCTACAACTTAATTTGACGTAATTTTATCTATGGCTAATGACCTTGAGCCTTCTTGGATAGAAACTTATAATGTAACTCTATGGCAGCACCCAAGGGGCTTCAATTTTCAAGCTCTACCTTTAGACTTTTCTGTGACGTAGTGTCCCTATGAGTGACAGAACATGGAGCCAAAGTAGAGAACATTACCACAATCTCACACTCAATTTGTGCAAATATGTACAAAAGTTTTTCAGCAGATTTAGTTTGTTTTTGTGTTGATTCATTTATGTGAAAATCATCAAGTATTAGGCGAAAACAAGCATAGAAGACAGTATTGGCATTAATAAATAAAAAACAACGTAAGGCTACTGGTTATATTATAATTATTTCAGTGACAACATGGTTGATTAACAATATTGGGTTGTTAACACATTTGTTTTTTCCTATAAATAAATGTGGGACACACAAAAAACGGCAGTGGAGAAAACCATTGCCCATCATGCATAGCTAAAATAACTTTTTTAAATTCTGAAGTCCCCCCCCCGCCCCCCCTTTTATTTTCCTATGAATGAAGTCACACAAAAATGTATTTTCCTATGAATTAAGCCACACAAAATCTGCTGAAATACCTTTTGGACATATTTGCACAAATTGAGTTTGAGATTGTGTTGCAATCAACTGTTGTCCCAGCAATTTGCGACCTATAGGCAATTTCAATTGCGCAACAGTAATTTAAGAAATGTGTTAAATTACCATAGATTCTCATGTGGCCCGTTATATACGACTAACGGTATTAGTGGGCTATAGTATGCTAGATGTAGTTTGAAGAAACTTGCACTTTCTCTTAGAGCTATGTTTGGAGCCTACCTTTTAGGAGTGGGAAGAGATCAATATATTTTACATTTAATTAACTAGGCAAGTCAATTAAGAACAAATTCTTATTTTCAATGACAGCCTAAAACGGCCTAGGAACAGCCTTGTTCGGGGGCAGAACGACAGATTTTTACTTTGGCAGCTCCGGGATTCGATTTCGCAACCTTTCGGTTACAAGTCCAATGCTCTAACCACTAGACTGCCTGCCACCCCAAATGTAGGTGAGCAATGTTTATTTCTAGGCAATGTAGTAGCCTAAACTATACTTTAATCATATTTAGGAAGTACATTTCCTTGGAATGATAACTTCCCGGTGCTTCTCGGCTCATGCAGTCTGGTTAGACTGTAAACTCTCCTTCCAGACCCATATCAAACATCTCCAATCCAAAGTTAAATCTAGAATTGGCTTCCTATTTCGCAACAAAGCATCCTTCACTCATGCTGCCAAACATACCCTTGTAAAACTGACCATCCTACTAATCCTCGACTTTGACGATGTCATTTACAAAATAGCCTCCAATACCCTACTCAACAAATTGGATGCAGTCTATCACAGTGCAATCCGTTTTGTCACCAAAGCCCCATATACTACCCACCATTGCGACCTGTACGCTTCTGTTGGCTGGCCCTCGCTTCATGCTCGTCGCCAAACCCACTGGCTCCATGTCATCTACAAGACCCTGCTAGGTAAAGTCCCCCCTTATCTCAGCTCGCTGGTCACCATAGAATCTCCCACCTGTAGCACACACTCCAGCAGGTATATCTCTCTAGTCACCCCCAAAACCAATTCTTTCTTTGGCCGCCTCTCCTTCCAGTTCTCTGCTGCCAATGACTGGAACGAACTACAAAAATCTCTGAAACTGGAAACACTTATCTCCCTCACTAGCTTTAAGCACCAACTGTCAGAGCAGCTCACAGATTACTGCACCTGAACATAGCCCACCTATAATTCAGCCCAAACAACTACCTCTTTCCCTACTGTATTTAATGTATTTATTTATTTTGTTCCTTTGCACCCCATTATTTTTATTTCTACTTTGCACATTCTTCCATTGCAGATCTACCATTCCAGTGTTTTACTTGCTATATTGTATTTACTTTGCCACCATGGCCTTTTTGCCTTTACCTCCCTTATCTCACCTCATTTGCTCACATCGTATATAGACTTGTTTATACTGTATTATTGACTTTGTTTTACTCCATGTGTAACTCTGTGTCGTTGTATGTGTCGAACTGCTTTGCTTTATCTTGGCCAGGTCGCAATTGTAAATGAGAACTTGTTCTCAACTTGCCTACCTGGTTAAATAAAGGTGAAATAAATAAAAAAAAAATGCAGACGCGCATCTGATATCGCAGATAAGGCTACTGAATTTGAAGCAGCAAGAATGATGACCGTGACATTTGCTGCGTTTTGCATATAGGATATAGAGTACATTTTAGGAGATCGATTTACAGGCAGAGACAAATAAATGGGTAATCAATATTTAGGGTATTGAAAATGAAAAGGCGTATAGGCGAGTTATGCCTTTTCAAAAATTATAAAAAAGTTTTTTTATTGCACCTCGACTCACGTTGGTTGAGCGCCCTTCACTTCATTCCATTATCAAATATGCATTTACAGACACTGTAGTAAACTACAGTCTAACCATGTTTAAATTAATTTCATGTTTAATTGAACTGCCACGTGATTCTCCAAACATGTAGACAGTCTACTATTTTTCAATGCGACCACACATAGACGCGCTTAAACTCGCACACCAAACTAGTGTAAACAATGCGAAAAATGTGTTTTTAATAGAATATGTAGGCTAACGCATACAAAGGAGAAAGACGACCGTTTCCAAATAATCTGTGGGACAATATTGAATCCCAAAATCGTCTGTTTGACAGCGCGCCGCAATGAAAAATGCCGATCACGCCCCATAGATCTTTGTCTGCGACCCACAGGAATTCAGCGCTCTCTCGTAGGTAGCGCCGTCCAAGATGCCATAGAGAACAAATTGTGGCGTAACTGAACTGCGGAATGTTTCCACACATGCGCATTTACACGTTGTCTGTGAGCTAGCAGGCTAGCAACTGGTTATCAATATATTTTGAAATACGTTATTGGAGCAGTTTTTATTTTTTTGTTTGATAGGGAAATGGGAATTCGTTATAATCTGTCACTAAGACGAATCGTGTCTATGTACGCCATGGATGTATCGTGTCTGATGTCGACCAGAATGCTAACTACAGTTTACTAGCCGCTAGTTCGTTCTCAGTTCATTCATTGACGTCATTTCAAGGAAAGCGTCCATGATTATTTTATGTGGCTAACCAGCTCGCTTACAAAAATGTATATTTTGTTCACGATTATTACTTCATTAGTTTGCTATTTGATTTTGAGATGGATGAAAATGAAGAGGTATTGCACGGACTTGAAAAGACTGGATGGGAAAACAGTTGTCATTACTGGTAAGCATATAGATAACTAGCTAGCTAGTAGCCGCGCCTGCGCCGAAATGGACTCGTTTTAGCTATGTAGACGTAGCGCCAATCGCACAGCGTAGCGACAATCATTGTAGTACGTCTGTTAGCTCAGAGGTTTTCAAGCTTTTCTTGCCCAGGGACCGCCACCCAGTCGAACCGGCGACCCCCATTAGCAAAACAATTGAAATCATGTCTTCTCATCAGGTAAATGATGATGGCTATTAGAAGTAAAACATTTTACAATTAATAGATTTGGTACAGTTCGGTTAATGTGACCACATTGGAGGACAGTTTATAATAATGGCTGGAACGGAGCTAATGGAATGTCATCCATGTGTTTCCTATACTTGCTACCGTTCCAAATATTCTGCTGCAGCCATTACCACGAGCTTGTGTGCTATCTAGTGTAAACCCTCTCAGAGGGAGGATTAATGTATTTATTTAAAGTCACTGAGTGCTGTTAGCAACCTTACCCCCCCTCCCCTATTCAGATGTTTAATTGATGATATCCTCTTATTTCACATTAATATATTATCACTTTAGTTTTTTTAGACTGTTTGTAGTCCATTTCACATCATTTGCTGTACATTAGAGCTACATCATTGGACATTATGGCTTTGTAATAATAATCATCCTTTGTCTCCCTCCCTACCTGTCTCTTTTAGGTGGCAATGCTGGCATCGGCAAAGAGACGGCGGTTGCCTTGGCGATGCGAGGTGCCCGTGTCATCATAGCTTGCCGTGACGTGGACAAGGCTGAGAAGGCGGTGAGGGAGATCAAGATCAGGGGTCACAACGTTAACGTCCATCACATGGAGTTGGATTTGGCCAACATGCGCTCCATACAAGACTTCTGTAAGACCTTCCTTCAGAGAGAGAAGAGGTTGGACATCCTCATAAACAACGCAGGTGAGAGAGAGGAGTCTGTGGCACCCTCATAAAGAAGCCCTTAGACCACAGGTGTCAAACTCATTCCACAAAGGGCCGAGTGGCTGCGGGTTTTCGCTCCTCCCTTGTACTTAATTGATGAATTAGTTCACTAATTAGTAAGGAACTCCCCTCACCTGGTTGTCTAGGTTTTAATTGAAGGAAAAACCAAACAACTGCAGACACTAGGCCCTCCATGGAATGAGTTTGACACACCTGCCTTAGACTCTTTGGCATTCAGAGCAGAGGTAGTAAACTCAAACATTTAGCAATCTTGCCCCTCCACTCACAGCCATGCCCAGCGTGCTGGACTGGACGGAGGACAACTTCAGCATGTGTTTCGGTGTGAACCACCTCGGCCACTTCCTGTTGACCAACCTACTGTTGGGCCGCCTGAAGGATTCGGCCCCCAGCCGCGTGGTCACGCTCACCTGCTCCAACTACAAGTACCAGAAGTTAGACTTCCAGGACCTCAACTATAACCTGCTGCCCTTCTTCACCTACTGCCGTAGCAAGCTGGCCAACATCTACTTCAGCCAGGAGCTGGGTAGAATGATGGAGGGCAAAGGAGTGACGACATACGCTGTGCACCCTGGTGAGGCTTGAAGCACTACTGTAAACATAGATAAAATTTGTCACAATGATAGATTATGACTATATAAAATAATCTAATGGCCAAGAAGACAGAGAGGAAAGGGGTGACCACCTACGCTGTGCACACTGGTGAGGCTTGATGCACTAGTGTCTGTATCAGTGTTTCCGATGTATTAATTTAGCTGTGGTCCTGCGCCATGGCAAAATCATTGCTGCCACTGCAAAAACATAGTATTTCTACGAAACATACTTTCAATACAGTTTTGTTATGCACATTCACTTTTCCTCTGTACAGACAGTGCATTCAAAAAGTATTCAGACCCCTTGACTTTTTCCACATTTTGTTACGTTACAGCCTTACCTAAAATTGATTAAATACAAAATGTTCCTCATCAATCTACACACAATACCCCATAATGACAGCAAAAACAGTTTTTTGTAAATGTTTGCAAATGTATTAAAAATAAATAACAGAAATAACTTATTTACATAAGTATTCAGACTCTTTGCTATGAGACTCGAAATTGGGCTTAGGTGCATTGTGTTTCCTTAGATGTTTCTACAACTTGATTGGAGTCCACCTGTGGTAAGTTCAATTGATTGGACATGTTTTGGAAAGGGACACACCTGTCTATATACGGTCCCACAGTTGACAGTGTATGTCAGAGCAAAAACCAAGCCATGAGGTCAAAGGAATTGTCTGTACTACTCCAAGACAGGATTTTGGCACAGATCTGGGGAAGGATACCAAAAACTTTCTGCAGCATTGAAGGCCCCCAAGAACACAGTGGTCTCCATCGTTCTTAAATGGAAGAAGTTGGAAACCACCAATACTCTTCCTAGAGCTGGCCGCCCGGCCAAACTGAGCAATCGGGGAGAAGGGCCTTGGTCAGGGAGGTGACCAAGAACCCGATGGTTAATCTGACAGAGCTTCAGAGTTCCTCTGTGGAAATTAGAGAGCATTCCAGAAGGACATCTCTGCAGCACTTAAAAAACCAGGCCGTTATGGTAGAGGGGCCAGACGGAAGACACTTCTCAGTAAAAGGCACGACATCTCGCTTGGAGTTTGCCAAAAGGCACTTAAAGGACTCTCATCCCATTAGAAACAAGATTCCTTGGTTTGAACTCTTTGGCCTGAATGCCAAGCGTCACGTCTGGAGGAAACCTGGCACCATCCCTATGGTGAAGCATGGTGGTGGCAGCATCATGCTGTGGGGATGTTTTTCAGCGGCAGGGACTGGGAGACTAGTCAGGATCGAGGGAAAGATGAACAAAGCAAGTAGAGAGATATCCTTGATTTAAAAAAAATAAAAAAACTGCTCCAGAGTGCTCAGGACCTCAGACTGGGCCGAAGGTTCACCTTCTAACAGGACAACGACCCTAAGCACACATCCAAGATAACGCAGGAGTGGCTTCGGGACAAGTCTCTGAATGTCCTTGAATGGCCCAGACTTGAACCCGATCGAACATCTCTGGAGAGACCTGAAAATAGCTGTGCAGCAACACTCCTCATCCAACCTGACAGAGCTTGAGAGAAACTGCTGAGAAGAATGGGTGAAACTCTCCAAATACAGGTGTGCCATGCTTGTAGTGTCATACCCAAGAAGACTTAAAGCTGTAATCGCTGAAAGTACTGAGTAAAGGGTCTGAATACTTATTTAAATTTGATATTTCTGTTGTTGTTTTTTTAAACAGTTTTTGCTTTGTCATTATGGGGTATGTGTGTAGATTGGTGAGGAGAGAACTATTTCATCCATTCTAGAATAAGGCTGTAACGTAGCAAAATATGGAAAAAGTCAAGGGGTCTGAATACTTTCCAAATGCACTGTAGATCATCTGTCCTGGTATAACATCGTTCTGCAGGTTATATAGTCTGGGTACAATGCCGTTCTCGATACTGCTCTCTAGTCACTGGAGAGACAGGCTGAGCATGCCAGTCACTGTTACGGAATACGTATTAGGAACTTTCATTCCTCATCTTCACCCCTCAATTAGTAAAGTCTCAGCCTTTTGGGGCGGCAGGTAGCCTAGTGGTTAGAGCGTTGGACTAGTAACCGAAAGGTTGCAAGATCGAATCCCGAGCTGACAAGGTAAAAATATGTTGTTTTGCCACTGAACAAGGCAGTTAACCCACTATTCATAGGCAGTCATTTAAAAAAAGAGTTTGTTCTTAAATGACTAGCCGCGTTAAATAAAGGTAAAACGTTTTTTTTTTTACCTGCCTGCACTAGTCAACCCTCTCCACTAGTCAGCTAACTTTTTAGAGAAAATGTTTCTGTTTTAAAGCAAAGTTCCTGCAATTCTACACATTTTACCATGGGAGAAAAATTTGCAGTTTTATAGCTAATTTAGTGTAACTAAAAATAAAAAAAATCCCATTGCTTATGACATGTTCATATGCTATCTGGTGAGGGGGCCCAAGCTTTAGGGGGTAGTCTCAGCTTTCTGTAAGTATACTCTCTCAAACTCTTCATTTTGAGGATATACCACCACTTTACAAAGGAGTAGCCTATGTAATTTAGATGACGCGCTGGCAGAACGGAACAGAGCACGCCATTTGCGATGAATACATGAAGTAGCTTATAAGCCTACCCATGGAAAGTTTTTGTAGGACAATCGTTTTACTGTGAAATTATAAATGACTATGAGCGATAATATCATATTTACTGGATAACCCCCATTTTGGGGCACAGAATCAGTGTGTGGGAATTATTTTATGCATCACACTTACATGTCCCTCTGTTTTCCAGGCTATGTTCAGAGCAGTTGGACAGGTCACTACTCCATCCTGTTCCGTATGCTGGTGCAGGTGATCATGTTCATGTTTTTCGTGCCGTGTGAGATGGGCGCTCAGACCGTGGTCTACTGCGCCGTGTCGGACGAGGCTGCCAAGCACAGTGGGGGATACTTCACCGACTGCCGGCCCGCCACGCTGAGACCTTTCGCCAGAGACGCCGGTGTGGCCAAAAAACTGTGGGAGGCCAGCGAGAGGCTGGTCAAACTGGCCTGAGAAAGGATGAAGGCTTAGTAAGGCTTGTAAGATGTTTTTAGCCTGGAATACTCACTGAATATCACTCTGTTTTACTATAGTTGAAAAAAACAACAACCAATGGTTAAGGGGTATGATATTCAGTTTTGGATTTTTTTTCCAGGTTTGTTGAAATTTTAATGACTCAAATAACAAAAATACATTCCCTCACACTGTTGGCTTGCAATGTTTCACTGTTATGATTAATTAAAGTTACTGACTGTTAATGTGTTGATCAAAGCATTAAGAAGGTCAGTAGACCAACATGTTAACGATCAAATTATACTATGAAGCTTTGCAAGAGAGAAATGTGTGGGGAAATTATTTGGGTCAAACTAGCCTGAAATTACTTATTGTTTTTGTTATTGTTTTTTATAACCATTGAATTGTCTTCAGGGGACCTTATTGTGAAATATGTCTGTGTTTCTTTTTTATGAATGGGGAAAGCATTGTTTAACATTTTTATGGTTAGCCTTTTTATTGCTGTCCTGAAACACTTGAATGGTGATGTGAAACATGGCTGCTTTTTCTTCTGTTGCAATAAAATCTGTGGCAATAAAATCCTTTCTGATATCTTGTTATTAGTCAAAGGATACTTTTGTTTTTTTTCAATTAGAGTGTACCGAGAACGTGGTGTTGTTTAGTAGAGCACATTTCAGAACACTCAGTAGGAGAAGCATGCAGCTGGTATCCTCAGAGAAACAGATCGGTGGGAATTTGAGGTGCTTCCTGAAAGAGGAAGATGAGGCCAAACTGGCTGCACTGAGGGTGAAGGAGGCAGGAAAGATGATCACCAGAGAGATACAGAAATGATCTCAAAACATCACTGCACTGGAGCAGAAACTCTCCCAAAAAAAGCAGCTCATTTCTCACAGACTAAGAACACACCCAGACAAGCTAAAGTGCACACTGCCGAATCCACAGCTGGTCTTAGGAGCGGTGATAGCTGTGGCCAAACACCTAGGTAACCTGCAGTTCGGAGTCTGGGAGAAGATGCAAGGGATAGTTCCAATACACTCCTCTGATTCTGTACCCCAACACTGCTGAATATAGGCTATATCTGTCTGATGGTCTGACCAGGGTGCGAAATTTAGGCAAAAGGCAGCATTTCCCTGACAACCCATAGAGGAACTGGGCTCTGAGGGGTTCAGCTCAGGAAAGCACAGCTGGGAGGTGGAGGTGGGGGACCACCCTGACGGGGTGATGTATGTAGCCAGAGAGACAGTCAACAGGAAGATGGAGTTATATGTAGGCCTAAAGTATGGAGTCTGGGCTTTACGGCTGTGAGTATTGGGCAGGCGGTCTTGGAGTATTGGGTATTGTGAGTATTGGGCAGGCAGTCTCTAAGGAGACCCCAGAGGATCAGTGTTCAGCTGAACTATGACAGCGGGGAGGTGTCCTACAAACCCAAAGATATGACCCACATCTACACATCAAGACGCGTTTACTGATAAATGGTACCCATACTTCTCTATAGGAAAGCCCGGTGATACTGTCTGATGTACAGATCTGACAATCAGAGGTGTCTCTGACAGCGATGTAGTCCCGATGAGGTGTGTGTGTGATAAATATTCATGTTTTGGTTTGTAATGAAAGTGTGTATTACCAAAACAGAAAAACACAAAGAACTGTTTATTTATGCGTAGTCAATCACAGAGTAATGCTTTTAGGGTTGGGTTGCGTTTCCGTCATCGACACGCAACTGTTCTGGCTCATAATGACGGCCGGAATAGATCAAAAGGAATGGCATCAAACGCCTGGCTACCATGTGCTGGATGTATTTCATACCATTCCACTGGTTCCGCTCCTGTCATTACCACGAGCCCGTTCTCCCCAATTAAAGGTGGCACCAACCTCCTCTGGTTTGATATGAAGACTCATCATGAAAGGAATAGATGAGCTTTGTACGACAAGTCACCGGATTTCTACACACAACTCATTTGACTGAATAGGACTTGGAGGACAAAAGCCAAGGGCATAATGTCTGTGATCAGTTCAAGTTTAACTCTCGGAGAGTAATATGACAGAGTGTGTGTTTACAGAGACATGATGACATACGGAGGATCTGAGATTGTCTGTATTTGTAAATCATTTCTCCAGAGGTCTGTTCTGTGCCTACTGTATGATTTTATCTCATTAGTTCTTGTTATTTCAAAAATACATTTTCTAAATAAATATTGAATGAATAATATATGGGTAGCCTTATGCTTTATCTGTATATGCTTTACTAATCAATATCAAGTATGATATTCTGATTTGAATAATGTCAGATATTATTTAACATGAATCATCATCCTGTTACATCAAAATATGTATGAATCTAAAGTATAAACTGTTAGCCGGGTTACACTTGTGACATATATTTATATTAAATGTCAACATTATATTATTGTAATATTATTTGCTCATCTCTGTATCGGATTAACCATTGAAAAACTTAAAACAGATTTCTCCTCTCATCAATAAAAAGCAAAGGAGGATGTCTGATCATTAAGATGATCATTAACTTATTTTTATTTAAATTGTCATTTTATTGATAACACCTTAACACATTTCCTTAAGTTTGAGAAACACATGTAGCACATTTGGGTAGCATAATAATCAGAAGAATCAGAGAAATATAGGATAAATGTATTCTACAGAAGAAACCCAAACTGACAAAAACAAAACTAAGACCCAACTGCAGAGAAATTATTGAATAAAGTTTTTAAACAGAGGGACTAGGAAGAGTTAAATAAATACTACAGAGATACTAGCTCAGTGTTTTCAGTACAGGTGGTCTAGTCACTGGATGGATGCACTTTGTATTCCTATTGTTTAAAACGTCCAAAATTAACTCAACGAAACATAGTCCAGTGTGTATATTGTGCAGTATGCATGCTGTGGCTAGGATTCAGTACGTCGCAGTGCATGCCTTTAATGCTCATTTTAACCACCAGAGGGCATATTTGAGCCTATCTAGGCCTACTCCATTTCTACTATATTTGATTGTTGCTGTTTGAGATTATGCATTCCCTGTAAGTAAAATGTCCACTTAGTCTACAGTACCAGCGACATCAAATGCAATAATATGTTAAAAAGCAAGTTCAGTTGAGCAGGAGTCACTGGAAATGCTTATGGTTTGAGGTGATCCTCTCTCTGCTGTATGTATAGAAGTAAGCCACTCTGGATTGACAACACTGAGCTCCATATAAAAGCATGCTATAGAATCATCATTACATGTTCATCATCATCATCCTCCTTGTCATAATCATCAATATCAAAGTCAGCCTCTCGTCTATCTTCGTTATGTCGTCTCGAGACAAAAATAGTTTTATGCACTTAAAAAGCTCAGAAAATAGATTGAGAAAGGTTTAGTACACGAGCGTTCAGTAGAAAATGAAAAATTAGAAGACAAATCAGGGTTAACACCAAAACTAGTGTCCTGTTGACTATCATGCAAAGAAATGCCAGCTAAGATGCTAGTTAATAGCTAATACATGCTGCTTTGTACATGCTGCTATTTCTTATTTGTTTGGAGAGGGGGAAGAGGTCGGTTCACATGTTTGGTTGGCTCAATCACTCAGGAACACTTCTAGGGACATTAGAAGAGGACCTCTACATTTTTAAAAATTCAACCTTTATTTCGGCAAGTCAGGTAAGAACAAATTCTTATTTACAATTACGGCCAACCGGGGAACAGTGGGTAAACTGCCTTGTTCAGGGGCAGAATGACACATTTTTACCGTGTCAGCTTGGGGATTCAACCCACCTCTAACCACTAGGCTACCTGCCGCACCAAAACACAATGCCACAGAAAGAGAGTTTTTAACATTTACGTGAACTGTATATCGAGGGAAAAACTAAATACAACATTGAAGAAAAAGCACATAACTGACCAATAAAATAAATAAATAAATAATAAAATAAATATAAACCTGAGGACTAACCAACCGGCTGACCACCTCACTATTCATTGAGATGGTCAAAATTGTCAGGCCAATAATAATGAGACACTTCCAAAGGCAGCCAATCACGGGCAGGCATAACAACTATGGTGGTAGAATGACAAAAAAACAACAACACTCACTTAGATCCAAAATGTGAAACTTCGATCAACTTCCTGGCTGACTATATGTTGCAGACACCTGACAGATCTCACAACGTCTGGATAGGTATTTAACATATCAGATAACCCCATCCTATAATATATTATAGTAACCGGATACCCGACTGCACAGTCCACGATGTGACACGCAAACCATTTGTTGATGAAATGCAACGACTGTGATATAGTCGGCCTGCAACATTACCAAACACTCCAGAGCTGATTTTTCTTCATATACATGGGTGTGAAGCCATCTCTTCCTAAAACATGTAAATCCATCTGTCCAGCTCACACTGGCAAAAAAACACAATGTGTAGTAACACTAGTCAATAACATGCAATAGTAACACAAGTCAATGGAGATGATATTACAAATGTGAAAATGTAATATACATTAAAAATCATAAAAGTAAGTTGTGGACTGAAGGTAGAGGACTGATAGGACTGCTGAAATAAAGCCTCTCCTCTCCTCTCCTCTCCTCTCCTCTCCTCTCCTCCTCTCCTCTCCTCTCCTCTCCTCTCCTCTCCTCTCCTCTCCTCTCCTCTCCTCTCCTCTCTTCTAAAATCTCCATCATGTGGAAAACCAACACAGGAGCTATTCCCTTATACACACAGTCTTCTGGATACCCTGAGACCTCAGTCACATTTTTCCACTCTGAAATGAGCAGCAACAACTAGAGACCACAGGACAGAGGGACAAGGTGTACACAAAGTAAACACCCACACATTTACTTGACCTCACCACTAAAACACCTGCTACCCGC
This sequence comes from Oncorhynchus masou masou, assembly GCF_036934945.1. Classification (NCBI taxonomy): domain Eukaryota; kingdom Metazoa; phylum Chordata; class Actinopteri; order Salmoniformes; family Salmonidae; genus Oncorhynchus; species Oncorhynchus masou. The sequence continues at coordinate 47,262,343 of NC_088212.1, forward strand.
AGACTGCACAGGCCCACATCTCTCCAATCCAACAGCCTGCTCTGTTAGCTCTCCATTAAACCCCACTAAACATATTAAACAGGCACAGAGCCCTAGGCACGGCTCTATGCAACGCAGGACCTCAGTAGTTTCCAGATTTTATATAGGTTCAGAGTGCAACTGGCTCAAGGTTGACGTGTGAGAGAAAGGACAGTTGCACCTTGTGACGCAGTAAGGATTTAAGTGTGTAAGGCTTCATCTCTGCTCACCAAAGGTTCAAAAAGCATCCCTGTCCAGAAAGATGAGATGTCAGAGGTGTTATAGGTACTGTACTGTTTTAAAGAGACTGCAAAACTGTTTTAAGATGTTGAATAATAAGTAGTGAAGCTGATATGTATGGACACCATAGCATAATACTGCTCTGGTATTGTTTATTCACTTTTTCTATAGCGGCTGTAAAATTCTATAGAGGCCTCATTTGCAGTGTGTGCAGTGCAGGAGGTGCAGTGCAGTGTACTGCAATATCTAATCGAACCACTGGGAGCACTGGGGATCACAGAGCCTTCCCACACACCAACGGCCAACACCAGAGAGTAAGAGAGAACCGGTAGGTCTATCCTCTGAGATATGTTAATAATAATAAACACAAAAAAGGCAAAAACATGATTAGTGTGAAATACAATAAAAGCCTCTGTTACTGTTGAATCTCATTTCGTACAGTTGATTGTGACCGGACGATGGAAGACATCAAACCAAGCCAACCCCATTTCCAGCTATTCACATTACAAAGCTGAAAATTCAAACCAGTTGATAAAACCGGCCACCTATGGACTAATACTCCCATGTACTTGGTTCCACACACACGCACACACAGAAACACACACACATTTCTAACATTCACACACTCGCTTCCTCCACACCACGTCTATAACACCCCCTTTCTCCCAAAAGTTATTTTTCTTAAACATGAGCTTTGGTCTAGTATAATAGAATAGATTAAATACAAGAAGCTTATACAAAAACTACCAATACCATTTTGTCACTTAAAAGCCACAATAGAAAACAGCCACTGTGAATACTGAAAAACAACATGCTTCCTTAAAAAGATAGAGAAAACAAAAGATTTCCTTCAACTCTAGAAACCACTGGCATCAATCATTTGAATTATACAAATTACATATACAATTTCAATTGTGTAATAGTAATAATCATAATAATAATAGATTTTACTTAAAACTTTACATACTGTATTTCCTGTGTAGTGTTACGCAACACAAGTGAAGATTCACAAGAGGAAGAAGAGGGAACATCATGTGACATAAGACGAAGAATCAAAATGCACAATGAGGCCAAGAAAACACCCCAACACCCTCCATCATACCCCTCGAAACACTCCCTACCCACAGCCCAATATTGGCCATAGGTGTGGCAGTGGTTGGGTTGGAGGAGTTAGAGTTGGAGAAAAGGGGCAAAACGTGAATTGTCCAAAGTTTGGGCATGAGGGGGAGAAGGGGGTTGTTGTTGGAAAAAACAATAGATTGTTGTCGGATGGTTGGTTGGTTGTTGAGATGGTTGTCAGTGGATACAGTGGCGGGTGGCGATAGGTAGTTGTAAAGAAGAGATGCATGCTAGGTATCTAGTGTGGGAGGCGTCTGGCGCTGCGGACTCAGAGCCACCCGATACTGGACTTGCTCTCCCTCTATCTCTCTCCAGCAGAGCACTCTTGTTAGATGTGGCTATGGCATTCTACACCTGAAACACAGGATACACAATTTAACAGACATTTCCATTTCACATCTTACATTTCTGAAAGCAAGTTTTCAAAGAGACAGCGTGTCTGTACATGACTGTAAATGTGTGTACACACACATGATACAAACATGTTCTACACACCTCACTGGAGTGGCGCGGCAGGCGCACCCGAGCAGTGGAAGTGAACGTTCTGCCACTTGGACTCCCGGCGGTGCCATACCCTAGTCTCCTCTGATTGGCTGGAGCGCGGATGGCCCTGGCCATCAACGAATTGGGTGAGGCGGATGTAGGCGATGCAGGCAGCGTCCTCTCCAATCAGGTGGACGTGGGGATTCAGGATTGTGGTGTGGATAGGCTTACTGTTCTTAGACAGGACTGGAGAGAGGGAGAGGGAGAGGGAGAGAGAGAGAGAGAGAGAGAGAGAGAGAGAGAGAGAGAGAGAGAGAGAGAGAGAGAGAGAGAGAGAGAGGTAAAGAAAGGGACACAGAAAGTAAAACACTAAGTCAAAATGGTGATTTGAGAGAATAGGTTCTGTCATTCTATATCTAAAGATCAAAAGGTTCTTCAAGAAAATGAGTCCCAAACTACAGTATGATATCGCTTTTGAGTGCTCCCCCAATCCTTGATGCTGGATTAGGTGCATGTGTTTCCCCCAAAAGAATATAAAGAATCTCTGCAGTTCTTACGGTTCTCAAAGTAGAATCTGTGGAAGTCCATTCCCTCCACCAGGTTGCCCAGGGCCTCAGGTTCAAAGGAGGTCAGGCCAGGATCACAGATCTTACTGGGGAGAGGAAACGCGCATTCATGTCGTACACATACAGGCACGCACGGACGCACACACACATTCTGATACATGCTCACACTAAAAAGGACTATCAATCATATAATCCTTCTTCTAACCATCACACACACACACACACACACACACACACACACACACACACACACACACACACACACACACACACACACACACACACACACACACACACATGAACTCACGCGTATGCCTCGAAGTCTCCATTGTTGACAGCCTCGATCAGCTGTTCAGTGATCTTGATGATCTCTTGTTTGCGTGCTGTAGGAGGAACACAGCATAGAGTCAGACACACACACCCACCCACCCACCAGTGGAGAGAACTAGTTGCGTGCAGTTAATGTGCACAGTATTCACCTCAGACACACAAACAGACACACAAACAGACACACAAACCAACAATCTTGATCAAGCTTATAATAAGCAACAAATCCTGTATTGCAGTTTCTTTAAATCACTTTGGTGCAATTTTCAAAAGTATGTAGTCAACTTTCACAATGTTCATCAAAAAGGCAGTTGTTTCATACCTCTAAGCACATGTTCAATTTAATAAGTAAAACACACAAATTCACAAACTTAAATCAGTGTTTCATCTAGAAATACATGTTGCGCATTGTAACACATATTCATATAAAGTATTTGCTTTTCACAATGCAACGCTCACATTATATTGAGAAGATATCATTATGTTGTGTTTTGGTGATGAAATCAATGTTCTCTTAATATTTCACAGTAATCTTATATTTTGGATGAATGTTTGTGTGGTGAAAGATGTATCCAGACAAAATGAATGAACAATAAAAGGTGTTGAATATGAGACTTGCGTTACAAGTATTACAAGTTCTGAGTTTTGTACTAAGTTTTTATAAAAACACACCACAGCGATTGAAAAAAAACTGTAACCAACACCAAAACGACAAACAAACACAACCAGTTGATAACTCTAGCATAATATCACTCTGCAGTGAATGTTAGTTGCTACATGTCACACCACACAACTCACCATTTTCACTTCCAACAAGAAAAAAAACAGCACACAGTTAGTTGTGTTTTCCTTGTTTCCCCTAGGTAGGATCCAAAGACCCTAAAGCAAATAAAGGCGTTTACAGCAAAACTCAAAACACGCTGCAAACCCACCAATGCTAGAGAAACCCTCGTTAGGGCTTTGGAGAGCTTACCAAACACGAGTGGTGTCACAACATGCACGATACTATACTGTGAGTACAGCCTTCTGATTGGCTGATACTCGGGGGGCAGGAGTCATGTCCAGTACTCACTCTGAGAGGTGAGGGAGAGGCTGGAGGGGGACATGGAGGGAGGGAAGGTGGGGTGTGATGGGGGGGGGGTGGGCCTGGGGGCTGGTGCCACCTCTACCTCGGGGGGCGCAGGTTTGGGGGGGGGAGGGGCTGGGGCAGGCGACCGGCGAACATTGCTCACTAGGTCTGAAAGACGGGACACTGGTCGTAGGGACAGAGGGATAGAGAAAGAGAGAGAGACAGAGAGAGAGAGAGAGAGAGAGAGAGAGAGAGACAGAGAGAGAGACAGAGAGAGAGACAGAGAGAGAGACAGAGAGAGAGACAGAGAGCGCGCAAAGGAGCAGGAGAAAGAGGGAGAAGGTGTCGGGGTAGAAAAGATCACAAAATTAGATGACGGTGAAATAAACATTTTTATTTTAAAGTATAAACAGAAAATGGACATGTTCTTAGAAGGAAGAATATGGAACATATGAAACATATTTATGAAGACCTCTCAAAACACAGATCCTTCACTTATGAGTGAATAGGGTTCCATTTCTGATGTGGCCCTGTTTGTCTAAATACTCTGGTCCTGCTATAGTCACTTACGCTGCATGGGGGTGTGAGCCATGGGTGGGGAGGCGGCGACAGAGGGGTTGGCTGGAGGGGGTGGAGGTGTGCTGGTGGCCCCTTCCCCGTCAGACATGGGCCCTGATGCCTTGCGTACAACGCCAAACAGGTCAGACAGCTTGGTGGCTGGACAGGGGGGGGGGGTGGATATGAATGAACTAAAAAGAAACTGAATAGATTCACACAGAAGACGGCATGCCAAAAATAAGGATATAGCGCAGGCAGGAACAGAATCCCTGCATGCGTCCATTGGGACTATGATGCTTCAAGGTTGCGGTTCTGTCCACACTTTGTCCACACGAGGGAGACAGTGATCTGCTACACACACAAACACATTGTGGGCGGAATAGGGATGGCTCCAAATCAAAAGACAGGAGAGGGGGATGGTCGGGTGGAGACGGAGAGAGGGGAGGAGTGAGTGATGAGATGCATCAGATCAGTGTGTGCATCTTTAAATCTCTCTACATGGATGCCACAGACAGCTATGCTTTTAGGCTATAGTTAAGTTTAGTCACTGAGTTGAATGTGACAGTGTGGTGTATCTAGTCATATTTTCCTAATACAGGCTTTATTCACAACAGTCTAAGGACAGGACTGTGTTTGACATTTATATTGGCCTTTGAAATCCTTGGGTGGGCCGCCTAAGCTGTTTTCTTTTGGGGCCGTCTAAGTCCAAATAGATTTTCTTGATGGACAAACGCTTTCAGTATAAACGTAGCCCTCCTTTCCTGCAAGTTTTGATATATTTCAGTGTTCTGTGATGTATATAAAAGTGTAATATTGGGATGAAAACTCTAAACTGAATACATTTCAACTCTATATCTGACATGGTACATCTTTTTTTAAGCCCATGACCGTGTGTGAGTTGTATACTTCTCTTTCAAAGTAGATTTGTTTAAGACTACCCTGATTTAGCCCACTGCAGTAAAAGGTTAAACGACATAAACCAGAAATAAAATTTGTAGAGAAGATAATCGACCTATTTATTTTTTCAATAATATAATCTTTGAGAACTAACAATCACCAAAATTAGATAGACAGTCAGGGAAATTTTTAAAAAATTACAAAAACAATACTTTTTGCAGTATTGAAATTGTTATGTTAAAAACAGCATTAGCCATGGCAGAATGCATAGAATCGCAGAAAATTAGCTTTAAAAAAGACAAATGTTCTCTTAGCTCCATGGCAGAATATGTAGAATAGCAGGAAATTTGCAACATTTTCTCTCGGCTCCATGGCAAAAGTTTTAAAACTGCAAACATTTCTCAGCCCCATCCAAATTTGTAGAATTGCAGGAAATTGGCTTGAAAAATACATCTATAAAAAAATCTCTACACACAAGATGGGGGAGGCCTCTAAAATGTTCTCTAAAATTCAGCCGCGCCACCCATTGCCACGCCCAACACCTAAGCCCCTTTTTTGTTCCAGTAAAAAAACTCATATGGGGTCACACAAGCCTAGGGTTGCAAAGGGAGTGTATTTTAGTGGAAACTTTCAAAGTAAATGACCAGAATTTTGGTATCTTTCAAAAAAATATATAAAATGTACAATGCAACAATTTCAACGATTTTACAGTCAATTGAAATAAAAAACGAATCAATGGATTTCACATGATTAAAAAAAGTTTGAGGCGGCTTATGGTAGAGAAATGGACAATAAATTATCTGGCAACAGTTTTGGTGGACATTCCTGCAGTCAGCATGCCAATTGCACACTCCCTAAAAAACTTGAGACATCTGTCGCATTGTGTTGTGTGACAAAACTGCACATTTTAGAGTGGCCTTTTATTGTCCCCAGCACAAGGTGTGTAATGTTCATGCGATTTAATCAGCTTTTGAAATGCCACACCTGTCAGGTGGATGGATTATTTTGACAAAGTATAAACGTTCACTAACAGATGTAAACAAATTTGAGCACAAAACATGAGAGAAATAAGGTTTTTGTGCATATGGAAAAATTCTGGGATATTTAATTTCAGCTCATGAAACATGGGACCAACACTTTACATGTTGCGTTGATGTTTTTGCTCAGTACATGTATGTATGTGCGTATGTATATATATTTTTACTAATACTAATATTATTTTACTAATATGTATTTGTTGTCATTAATGTTTTGGTGGCAGCTGTGAAAAATAGTCAATAGTTGGAAGAGTTGCAGAGTTAATTTACAGGATGCTATTGTGTGGCCTGTGTGCACATTTATGCCTGAGTCTAAATGGTTTTGAATTCGGCCCACTGCCCTTTGACAAAAAAACTATGAAAATAAAGATGTTGATTAGATGCTTTTTACATTAACTAAATTATTTGATTAAATGCTTTTTTAATTTCATTATTTTCTCTTGAAGCATATGGTCAATCTACTAGAAACTCCGACAATATGGACACATATATATATCTATATATATGAATGCTTTTAAAATGGTTATTAAAGCGTAAATTACCAAAGTTACCATAGCTTGCCATGCATTTTCTGTTAATGAGCAAAATCAACAAAGATTCTGGTAACTTAGGTCGATTACCGGTAGCTTTGCAACCCTAGTCAAGCCACTCATCATTCAAGGTTTCAGTGTTCTAAAAAGATGATATGATGGTGAGTGTACACACAGTGGGGTTGTGTTAGCCCTAAGTCTTGTGTGTCTGAGCGTCTATACGGAAGTGGGTATGTGTGTGCGTCACACTGCACTTCGGGGTGTGCTGACTTACAGTACACAGCGGGCGAGGAGACCTGGGGTTGTGGGGCAAAGGTGTCAGGCTGGGACTCGGTCTTTACTGAACTGTCTATACTCTTCCCTGATGTCACACACACACACACACACACACACACACACACACACACACACACACACACACACACACACACACACACACACACACACACACACACACACACACACACACACACACACACACACACACACACACACACACACACACACACACACACACACACAGATTAATGAGAAGAGATAGAGGGAAAAGATGGAGAGGGTGAATGAATGAAAGAATGAACTAACAAAAGAAAGAAACACAAGATTGAGCAGGTGGATGGAAAACAAAGGGATAAGAAACCTGCTGATGATTTCTGAGCTTTAATCAAGTTTAAGTTCTGTAACAGTAGAACAGATGTATTATTATATGTATTTGAAGGCAGTATGTGTGTGTGTGTGTGTGTGTGTGTGTGTGTGTGTGTGTGTGTGTGTGTGTGTGTGTGTATGTGTGTGAGGAATTAAACACCTCCTCATGTCTTTTCCATTTCCCCTTAGGTCTATGTTGTGGTAAGATGTCAATAAGGTACCTGATTGGTTATGTGGTTTATTGGGAAGTTAATGGCCAGGCTGTCACCCATATAATTATGATTACAGTGATAATGACTATGGATGTGTCCCACCCTATTCCCTATAGACAGAGTATATAACATTAGGAACACCTTCCTAATATTGAGTTTGCACACCTCCCCTTTGCCCTCAGGAATGGCCTCAATTTGTCGAGGCACGGACTCGACAAGCTGTTGAATGCGCTCCTCAGGGATGATGGTCCATGCTGACTCCCACAGTTGTGTCAAGTTGGCCGGTGGACCATTCTTGAAACACAGGGGAAACTGTTGAGTGTGTCTTGCCCATTCACCCTCTGAATGGCACAGACACACAATCCATTGCTCAATCCATTGCTGTCTCCTCCAACATTCATCTACACAGATTGAAGTGGATTTAACAAATGACATCAAAAAGGGATAGTAGCTTTCACCTGGAGTCACCTGGTCAGTCTGTCTTGGAAAGAGCAGACTTTCTATATGTTTTGTACACTCGGTGTATATGCACTACTTTTGACCAGGGCTCTGGGCACTATGTAGGCAATAGGGTGTAATTTCGGACGCGAACCATGATAACTGGGAATAGCAGTAACACAGATTAATACCGGCATCTGTGTGCTAGACATATCTGTCTACAGCACAGGCTTTCCAACCAAGCACAATGCCATTCCTCTGACTGCTTGGAACTAGTGATCTGTCTACTGTCTAACACAGTAATACTGTCGAAAACAGTAGACAGGAGGAAGAGCAGCACGTGATCTCTTATTCAGAGAGTAAAGACGAACATACCAGGAACATACCGTACCATACAGATATATAGTGTACTGTAGTACAGGAGGAGGTATTCTACCCAGTTCAACAATCCACCAACCCAAAATAAACTATGAGCAAATCCAGTTCACTTTACATGCCAGTCGACTCTTCATTGTCTCTTCACAATCGCAAGCACGCATGAACGCACACACAAACACACACAGCCATACACACCCTTACAATCTAAGACATACACACCCTTACAATCTAAGAAATCCAAAACACACACAACCAGATAGCCTATTAAAACACGAGCACAAATCCAACCAAACTCCCATGCCGTACTCTCTCTCACCTCAGTCGAGTAGATTAATTTCATGATCACATCAGACTAAAGTAGTGAGACTTACGCTACAGTAACAGCACATCTATTAGCGCTCTAGTGCGATGTACCCCAGGTGGCGCTGCTACAGAAATGTGTCTCCAACTCCTCCACACGGCTCTGTTTCCTGCCACAGGCTAAATATATACACAAGGTGCCCTTGGCCTGCTGCTGTGGGGGGCTACTAGTGCAGGGAGCTGGACACCTAGCAGTAGCACAGAGAAGGACGGTACAAAACAGCCCACTCTTACTTTGGGGGCTAGGATGTTGGGGTTGGAGCAAAAAGGAAGGTACAATACAATATGTCAGGGGTCATCAACTAGATTCAGCCGCGGGACCGTTTTGCTTCTTGAACGATGGTCTGGGGGGGGGGGAATAATGACAAATCATTTGAAGCTTGCAAATTGACCGCGAGAAGCCTAAACGTTGGACTAAAACAGAATCATTTCAAACCGTTGCTTACATTTGTGTACGGTCATATGTCTCTGTATTATGTGGGAACACTTGGGGAGAGATTTGGAGCTGATTTCCTAAGGGTTTCGAAAGTCTTTTATGTCCAACATATTGTCGGGCCGCCAGTTGGGAAACCCTGTAATACAGTCTCCACTGTAATACTTCAGAATGGACCAGCACATCAGTGACCTGCTTTAGGGAGAGCTTATTGTTCTCAGCTCATGGACATACACACCTCATCGGAACGACATCACTGTTAGAGCCAGCTCGGATTGGCAGATCTGTACAGTGTGTATTCCTTGGATTTCTTCACATTCTATTGTGTTGCAAAGTGGGATTAAAGTTGATTTAATTGAGAGAGAAAAGAAATTCAATGATCTACATAAAAGACTTTGTCATGTCAATGTGAGAGAGAGAAAAATTAGATTTAATTATTTTTTTTTTAAGTATGAAAAATGTAACACTAATATACCTTGATTAGATAAGTATTCACCCACCTGAGTCAATGCATGTCAGAAACATCTTCGGCAGCAATCTTCTTGAGTTAGTCTAAGAGCTTTTCACACTTGGATTGTGCAATATTTGCCAATGTTTCCTTTTAAAAATTCTTCACGCTGTGTCTAGGTGTTGGGGTTCATGGCTAAACAGCAATTTTCAAGTCTTTCATAGATTTTATTTTAGATATTGTTTATATATATTAGGTTTCCCCATTAGCCAACGCCAATGGTGACAGCTTGTCTTACTGGGGTCCGACACATAAAGAAAAATAAAGTACAGACAAAAGACTACAATTGACATACATCAACATGTACTGTAGTGTGTGCATCTATCAGTTACACATACTGTACATGTCAGTACATACACACAACAAGTAGGTCACGTTGGGGAGAGGCGTGACGAGAGGTGTTGCTTTATTTGTTTTTTTAACCAGGTTTGCTGTTCACTTGAGCTATACGAGATGGAAGGGAGTTCCATACAATCATGGCTCTGTATAATACTGTACGTCTTCTTGAATTTGTTCTGGACCTGGGGACTGTGAAAAGACCCCAGGTGGCTTGTCTAGTGGTAAGTGTGTGTGTGTCAGTGCAAACAACTAGGAAGTGATGCAGTCAGTCTATCCTCAACTCTTAGCCAAGAGAGACTGGCATGCATAGTACTAATATTAGCCCTCTTATTTCAATAAAGAGCAAGACATGAGCCTCTGTTCTCTGTTTTCAAGCAGATTTAAGTCAAAACTGTAACTCGGCCACTCAGGAACATTCACTGTCTTCTTGGTAAGAAACTCCAGTGTAGATTTGGCGACAGGGTCTAGCAGTGGTTTCACACACAACGAAATGCTGCACTCATGGGTGATGACCTGCTTTTGAGCAGCTCCTCTTTGTACAGTGGCTCAGAAGGACACGCATACACAACAAACCCATCCACACAGATCTTATTTCAACCCACATGACATTGTCTCTCTCTACACTCAGCTCCTGTGTACTCTACCCGGTACAGTGCGCTACCTTGACCGGTCTCTCTACTGTCTCCTAGGGTCTCCAGTTCTTACCTTTGACATCTTCGTCCTCCACCGTGTTGCTGCTGTCAGATGATTCCTACGGAGGGGAGGGAGAAGCACCATCAGAGAGGAACACACTCGAGACACACACGTACGTGCAGGCACACAAATACACCCACACATTCACACACCCACGCAGCTATTGAAACACAGACTTCTTTAAGAACACACAAAACATGCAAATCGCTAACTCAATTACCACTCTTGTTATTGCTTCGTTAAATCAAATCCATGTTCAATTAATTAAAATCAATGAATCAAATGACAGACAAACCACCTTTGGGATGAGTGAAAGTTTAGTCAACGTCTCATATCTGTCTTAGAGGGACCAACAAGGATTGAGGTATACAGATATAGGATCTTCATTTGAGCCAGTTTGCTACAGCAGGAAAATAATCCTGCAGCAACAGGAAATGTGAATTATTATGTGGATTATAGTTAACGAAAATACTTGTAGGGGTCAAGTCTGAAATGTCAAAGTAGAAATTACAAACTTCAGAAGCCTCAAATACACTACAAGGAAAAAATGTCCTGCATTGCAGGATAGGTCTCCTGCAATAAGGCTATCAAATTAAGATCCTACTGTAGGAGACACCGAACAGTATTCAGGACGACTCACAGAGACACAGTAAACAATGAACAGACCTTGACTTCGACAAAACAGCAGACCATGACTTCAATAAATTACATTACATCTGACAAAAGCATTTAGCTGAAAGCTACCTGTTTCCTACCTGTTTCCTGTCAGTAAACTCACCCATGGGCATCCCACAGAAAGCCGCATCACTTCAGGATCTAACCTCTAACCTTTTAACTCAGCTTGACCCCCTCCCTCCTCCCATCCACCTTCCAGTCCCCCCTGCTGCCTAATCCCATCAACATGTGTGTGCTTGTGTGTGTGTGTGTGTGTGTGTGTCTCTAATACCACCAGAGTATGGGTGTTAACATAGCCTTGCCTTGCCTGAGGAAACATGAATTCCCAGCTACAGCTTCCAACCATTCGCCCCTTCTGATCACTTCCACTCCCATAGATATAGAATCATCACCCATCACAGAACATTGAACTGAATGGGGATACCCGTTTTAGTCATTCTATTTCTATCTTCACTCCCACTTCATCTGTCTATGTCTGTGCAGCCTGCCACTAGATAGAGATGTGAGGGCAGGCCACAGAGATACATGAATTATATGTGGCAGGCATCAATGTGGCATCCATTCACCAATCTATTCTCTTCCATTACACTACCAGCCTAAGCTGTTTCTCTCTGCGAAATGCTGTCTCTCTCCCCTGACCTGCCAGAGGAAAAGTTTGAGACTGTTTCCTATATGGCACCATATTCCCTATACAGTGCACTACTTTTGACCAATGCCCTATGAACCATGGTCAAAAGTAGTGCACAATGTTGGGAATGGGTTGCCATTTGGGATGCAAGCCTAAGGAGCTCTGGTTTCCAATTAGTGGATTAAATGGGCCTATTCCCCAGCATGATAGGATATGGATACTGGGCCCTCATTTGGAAACACTTTTACACTGAATTCCACAGAGGAGTGTGTGATTGAGTGTGTGTCGTGTGAGAAAGAGAGAAGAGGTCACCTGTGTGTGTGTGTGTGTGTGTGTGTGTGTGTGTGTTTGTTCCCAGACATAGGATGTGCAACAAATGGCACACTATTCCCTATATAGTGCACATCTTTTGACCAGAGTCTTCAAAAGTAGTGCACTACAAGGTGAAAGGGGTGCCATTTGGGATGCAAGGCATAGCTCTATTGCATAGGCTACATACAGAACACGAAAAGAGACTGTCACTGACAAACAGATCAGACAGATTGATAGATAGATAGACAAGGAAATAGTCATGAAACCAGCTGATACATATAGCCTACATTACAAACAAACACTGTACAAGCTCACAATGCCAACGCTAGCCTGGTCAAGCAGACCGAGTGACTGTTTCATTCCACTTAACAGAATGTGTGAGCTATTGCAAGATTAGGCTGGTTCTAATGGGCACTCCATGTCATTTCAACATGGATAATTGGGTAATATTTAGTTGAGACATTGATCAATGAGATTACAACCTATATTCAGTTTGGTTGTCAACGCAACCAAATATCAACATTTAAAGGAGATGCACTGTATCTACAGCTTGGATAGTTCCATCTGTGCCACTGACTTAGTCTGGCTTTAATTTGTCTACACATTAATCATTGATATGTTGGATTCATGTCTCCATCTCAACCAAAAATCTAAGTTAAAGAACTGGACTAAATCAAATCAACTTTTTAATACACTTTAAATAAAGTACTGATTTTGTCCTATTTAAAAAAAAAATTTGGTTGAGATGAAGACGTGATTAGAACATATCAGTTATTCATTTGTAGACAAACTGGAATTAAAGCCAGACTAAGTCAGTGGCACAGATGGAACTATCCAAGTAGTGGATGCATCTCCTTCAAATGCGTTGACAACCAAAAAGATCACTAAGGATCGTTGCATTTTAAATCAACTAGAGCTTGAAACCCTTGGCCGATTGCATTGTCAATTTTTTGTTGAATTCTGGGTTGAATTGAAACAACCGCTGTTGATGAGCAAACGCTATACAGACGTAAATAGCATCATTGATCAAGTTTGGTCACATTTAATTTGCTCTGTAAAAGCTATTATTTGGAATGACTTCGAAAGCAACATTGAATCTATTTAGTTTTTAAGTGGAGATCTTGTAACAATCACCCTTACGATAAAGCACATTGGTAATAGTCAAACATCATAGCTGGGCTTGGTTAAAACCCTGGATGGGAGACCAATGGGTAGCTGTAGATAGATCAATTCTCCAGTAGGAGGTGCTGCCCAGCCTATAGTTTTTTATCTGATATTGGATGTAACGTTGAAGATCTGACTTTGTTTTAAAGGTACAAATGCAACATGTTTTATACAAGGTGTGTCTATGTTGAAATTTGGTTACCATGACATAATCCTGTGGTTGAAATTTCACCCTCAAAACAACAGTTTACATGGATTATGTTTTTCAAATCCAATGTATTTTGCAAGTGGATTCTACATCAGATTACATTGATAAACTACATTGAAACTTTGTTGATTCAACCAGTTTGTGTCCAGTGGGGTGAAAGCTGTGATGATTTACACAAGGCCATTGGTTGGTTTCAGGCTATTGCATAAATCCTGTAGTTCTGGTGTACTAAGCAAGGCCACATGGGGACAGTATTGTGTACACACACACACACACACACACACACACATACACACACACACGCACACTTAGTTCTGTAAGAATTTGCCTCAGTGTAAAGTAACTTTGCACCTCAATAAATAAAACATAAAGGAACAGAACTATAGCGGTTTGATTTGAAAGGTTAGTGAATGAGAGGTGTTAATAAAGAAATGGTTCGTAAATCTGCCCGTCGCTGTCTGTAACACATTTAACTCTCTGAAGAACTGTATGGACTAACATTGAGCACATTTCTACATTCAAAGATCTACGTTTAAACCAATCAAACTATTGGTTTCCAATTGACATTAGTGTGTTGAAATTGTCTCCACGCAAACACACACACCTGCATACTCCTTATACACGTTATCAGAGATGTGCTTTGCGGGGTGCTGGATAAAACATAAATAACAGTGCATAATTGCACACACCCACACACACAAACACAGGCACACAGAGCCTACAGTACACGCCTCTGTAATGACACACAAAGATGTGGAACGGGGGGAAGCAGATCAAAGAGAGGATGAGAGGGAGGACAGGAGAAGGGGGATGTACCTTAGTCCCATCCACTGGATTATGGATAACAGTGGTCTGAGGCTCCTACAGAAAGAGAGGGATGGAGGGAGAGGGAGAGATATGGAGGGAGATGGAGAGAGAGGGAGAGAGAGAGAGAGATGGGGAAGGATGAAAACAGGAAGATGGGAGAGTGAGGTAGAGATAAAAAAAGAGGGGAGAGAGAGAGTGTGAAAAAGAGAGCGGTATGTATGTCAAAAGATGAAGCAAAAGGCGAGAAAACTGGTTACGGCTGGAGGTGAAGGAGGGATGAAGATTCTTCTGGGGTGATAGAGTTGAGGGGGTGGATGAGCTGAGGACTGTCAATTTTTGTCAATTCAGAAAACACACACACGCTCTGAGCATTGGGAGAGAAACATTGCTGAAACGCAGAGAGAAAAGTCTGTGCCACACAGTTACACACACACACACACACACACATGCACACACACACACACACACACACACACACACACACACACACACACACACACACACACACACACACACACACAATAACGTCACAGAAACGCTGCAGGAATGAATCCTAAAAAAGAACATAGTGTACAGTAAACCATACAGTATGAAGAAGCCCCAACTACAGTTATCCTCCTGACACATAACATTTGGGTAATTTGGGCACAATCTCATGGAAACTGTCCTGAAATAGAGTTACCACATTTGGCAGCTACAGCTGGTTCATTTCCAGAGTATGACGAACACTTAAAGGCATCGGGTAGCCTTCCTATTGCCTTTGGCCAGCATTTACCGACGATTCCACATGTTTAATCGCCACCGTTCATCGCCACCCGGCAGGTGATGACTAAACCCATGGAGGCCATCCGCTGCATTTAGCCGTTCGTCGGCACTGTGGTTTTGTCCAAACTGGAGACTGAGGAGTGAATTGAGGTCATTACAATTCGAGCGTTGTACTGTAGTGGATGGGTACATCAGTGTCTGCAACTGAGTGAGTTTACGCGACACAGAAGAGTTTGCAGTGCTGTCGTGGTAAAGTGCAATAACAGCTACTCTGAAATACCATTACACTCTGACAGGACCCAACCTGCCTGAGAAGGATGTTTTTGTAAACATCTAAACAGCCAAGTAGATAATGACTATATCCTTGTAATGCTATTTTCCTCTCCAACCTCTCCCGTCATCTCTTTCTCTCTTTTCATCTCTTGCCCCTTCTACCTCTTTTCCCCTCCCTCTCCCACTCTCTTCTGACAGTTGTGTTAGAAGTCATGTTTGACACACATGACACACGGGGACACACGCTGCACACACTTTCCACCACACCATCCTGAGCGCAACCCCCTAGGACGTGACACCTCCCGGTGACCAATCACCAGCCAGCTGTCTCCTGCATGATGATGACATTATTGTCATGACAACTGTCACCAGGGGCAACAGCTTGTGGAACAAGCAGAGAGAGAGAGAACAAGTCAGGGAGGGACTCACTCACTGACAGTTTAAAAAAAAGAAGAAGAAGAAGAGGGGTTTGTGTGATATGTTAAAGAGGATAAGGCTTATAATCACTGTCGGGCACTAATAAACCTAGTCTACCTCACACTGCCTCATACTTTATGCACAAGTCTGATTGCATAACTAGGTCTTTCCCAGTGGCTTTCAAATACTACTACAACAACAATTACCTAAACTTCCTGTACCTCTAAGCCACTGTCTATACATTTGGGGAAAATATTCTGCATCAAAAGAGAGATTATGTGAGATTTTACTTAGAGTATCTATAACAACTACAGGAACTGCAGTATAATAGAAGAGGTTACAGCACCAAATAGCACAATAATGAGCTATGGTAGCCCCCCCCCACACACACACCAAGCATTAAAGGGCAAATGTGAGGGCTCCTAAAAATATGCTGATATATGGCTGCATGTGTTGTGCTGGTGTTGTGTATGGTAGAATGCCTGTCATTCCCCCCCCCCATCTTTCTCCAGCTCTCTTCTTGAACTGGCCTGATCCCTGTTAAGTGTCTAGTGCCCTCAGATCACCCAGAAGTCAGGCGGATCCTCCACATGGTTCACTATAGGCCACCCAAATGAACAACTAGTCACAGGAGAGGCAGTGATTCAGTAATATAAGGTAATTTAGCAGACACTTTTATCCAAGGTTATTTAAGAGTGAATATATTCAGGATATCTAACCAACGTGGAAAACAGCCCCACATTGAAACGCTGGTGTTGCACCATGCTCCCAAGTAGTTTTACAACCAGCAGTTTTATTGGCATAATGTTTCACCAATGTTCTGTCGATCTCTGCTATAGGGAAGAGAGATGAGTGTCAGACAAGAGACAAACAACCACCCACAGTCTCAGATCTCTGCTCCTCTCCTGTCGAAATAGCAAGATAATCAAAGACTGCAACATTATGGAAGGAAACGCACACAGTAACAGTTGGTTACAGTGAAGCAACAGTTGGCAAATCTCTATAACACACGGTGGCAATCTTTAACAGGGAAGCACTTTTTGACACAACCTGGCATTTCTGGCTTCTCTCCTACAGAAAGCATCTGACACACACTTGACAGAGACAACGGAGAGCCATCTAGCCAACCACAGCTGCTCTAAAGTGACAACAAACAACCGACAGGGGAAGAGGAGGGAGGGAGAAAAGGAAATAGGACGAAAGGAGGGAGGGACGGACAAACAGTCAGAAGAGACAGGCGACAGATAGACGGTTAAACGGACAGACAGACCAACAGACACACAGACAGACGGGCAGAGGGAGGAGGGAGGATTAAAAGTAAATACCAG
This sequence comes from Oncorhynchus masou masou, assembly GCF_036934945.1. NCBI lineage: Eukaryota > Metazoa > Chordata > Actinopteri > Salmoniformes > Salmonidae > Oncorhynchus > Oncorhynchus masou. Next base: position 47,279,770 of record NC_088212.1, read on the forward strand.
AACAGGAGTAGGGACGTTTCCTTTAGGGCTGGTGACTATGCTGTTTTTGGTGCTGTTTGTCTGTGGTGTCTGGGGCTGTGCAGGTAGAGGGGAGACAACGCAGGGTTAACAACAGTGGCTGGTGAGGTGAGATACTGTGGATGGGTGATGGATGGGTCGCGGTGGTGGTGGTGGTGGCGGTGGTGGTGGTGAAGGGGTTAAAACAAACAGACCTGGGTTCAAGTACTATTCGAAATTTCACCGAGCGTTTGTTCTGCCTTGATCGTTGTTTGACCAGATGATGAGAGAAGTGGTTGGTTTTAGCTGGCATGGTGTGTGAGATGTAAGATAAAATACAGCATCACAGGAGATCAAGGGAAACAGAGCAGCAGTGACGGTCAAGCAGTTTGTTAGCCGTGTGTTAACCATGGAGAGAGAGAGAGAGAGAACAGAGAGAGAGCGAGAACAGAGAGACAGAAAGACCGAGCGAACAGAGACAGAAAGGGTGAGAGAACAGAGACAGAAAGAGCGAGCGAACAGAGACAGAAAGAGCGAGAAAACAGAGAGAGAACAGCGAGAGAACAGACAGAGAGCAAGAGAACAGAGAGAGAGAGAGAGAGAACAGAGAGAGAGAGAGACAGCGAGAGAACAGAAAGAGCGAGTGAACAGAGAGAGAAAAGCGAGAGAACAGAGAGAGAGAGAGAGAACAGAGAGAGATCAAGAGAACAGAGAGAGAGAGAAGAGAGAGAGCGAGCGAGCGCGAGAGAACAGAGAGCGCAATTGAACGTGAGAGAACAGAGAAAGAGAGAGCGAGAGAGTGAGTGAGCACGAAAGAACAGAGAGAAAACAGAGAGAGAGCGAGAGAACAGAGAGAGAGAGAGAGCGCGAGAGAACAGAGAGAGAGAGCGAGAGAACAGAGCGAGCGAGCGAGAGAACACGAGAGAACAGATAAGCGAGAGAGAACAGAGAGAGAACAGAGAGAGAAACAGCGACAGAACAGAGAGAGAGAGAGAGAGAGTGAGCACGAGAGAACAGAGAGAGCGAGAGAGAGAGCGAGTGAGCGTGAGAGAGCAGAGAGAGAACAGAGAGAGAGAGAGCGAGAGAGCGATAGAACAGAGAGAGAGTGAGCGCGAGAGAACAGAGAGAGCGAGAGAACAGAGAGAGAACAGATAGCGAGAGAGAACAGAGAGAAAACAGAGAGAGCGAGCGAGAGAGAGAGAAAGAGAGAGAGAAAGAACACAGAGAGAGAGGGAGAGAGAGAGAACACAGAGAGAGAGAGAGAGAACACAGAGAGAGAGAGAGAGAGAGAGAGAGAGGGAGAACAGAGAGAAAAATAAAGAGAACAGAGAGAGAGTGAGAGAGCGAGAACAGAGAGCAAGAGAACACACACAGTCATCAGTGAGTGAAAATTGCACCAGGGCTGGCAAACAGACACTGATAACAAATCAACATCTGTAGAAAATCCACACACATACAAATACAGCCACAAAACACACATAAGCAGTCACACACACTCACACAAATCAACCAAAGCAGTTATACAGCTCAGACAAAGCTTCACTCATCAGCCATCAGGTCTTCATACGCAGTAGCTCACTCCTCCATAACACAGAAACACATACAAAGAGATACTTTCTAACACGTTTCAGTAAAACCCTGTTTCAAATTCCAATCGTCTTCCCAGCTGCAGTGTGGCATACAGCTCACGACTGAGATCCATAGAGCACGGAGAGGAGAGGTCATATAGATGTGTGTGTGTGTGTGTGTGTGTTTGTGTGTGTGTATTCATGTCTAGGGTTTCGAGTTCCACTGGAACATCTCTGAGGACACTCTGATCATCCACAGACAACGGCACACAAATAGCAGCCCAGGCCCAGGCAAACTATGCTTAACCTCTCCAATTGGGAATAAAATGTTAGGACATAGCGCACTCTTCAGTGCTCTTCAGAAGGGAAAGGTAGAGGTTGAAGTTAGGTCGATGAACTGAACTCCAAGCCCATCAGATGGGGGGAAAGGGAAGAAACATAAAGAGCAGTTCCACGTAGGACTCCGGCCAACTCAAGATGGGAGTAGAGGCGGAGACAGGGGGGAGGAGTGGATGAGAAGAATCGAGGAGAAAAGTGGCGAGGCGGGGGAGTGGGGAAAAAGGGGAGGGAGAAAGAGGGGAGGTCCAGGGATGTTAAAAATGGCATGCTCACCATGTGCCGCGCAGCGGAGCTGGACCTACGTTCCTGTCCCAGGCGGTGGAGGGCGAGCGAAAGATAGGAGGGAGAGAGAGAAAGGACGGATGATAGCAGGTGAATGGCAAGTACTGAAGGATGAGCATGTCAAGTAAAATGAGAGCCCTGGTCAGTGAGCATGGTGGACCAATCAGCTCAAAACCAGCATAAAGAGGTTCAATTTCACCAGTTCAAGAGAGCAGAGGAAAAAGAGGATCTCACATAGAAAATGTAACTTCTATGGTTTGTCAAGAAAGAAAGAAAGGAAGAAAGAAAGAAAGAAAGAAAGAAAGAAAGAAAGAAGAAAGGGGGAGGGTGCGCAAGAGGAGGACAGGAACAGAGGATGACGTGGCATGAGGAATACAAGGAAAAGGAAAAAGACAAAGGTTTGGGAGCAGCTAGGGAGGAGCCCTGACTGGGAGTAAAATCATCAATTGTTCTTTTGTGATGAGGAAAGAAGGAAAAGACTCTTTCTTGAAGAGAAGAGCAGGAAGGAGAAACAATTACGTAGCAAAGGAAAGCTATGCAACTGATTCGTTAAAGAGATACTTCAGGATTTTGGCAATGACGCCCGGTATCTACTTCCCCAAAGTCAGGTGACCTCATGGATACCATTGTCATGTCTCATCTATTATGAAGGAAAATATCCATTTAATACACATTCAAAAGTGGCATCCATTGTGATTAAAAAGCAGAACAATAACCTCTAACTGCATTTGCAATCTACAGGTAAGTGACAAAATAAAGGAAACACCAACATAGTGTCTTAATAACAGGGCGTTGGGCCGCCACAAGCCACCAGAACAGCTTCAATGCGCCTTGGCAAGGATTCTACAAGTGTCTGGAACTCTAGCGGAGGCATGCAACACAGCAGCCTCACAGCAGTGCAGTAGCAGCTAGTGCCAGAACAGCACAGAAGAGAAGAGAGCAAAATGCGGCTGAAGCTGGTGTTTGACTGGGGTGGAAAATGTCAAGTGCTGTCCTGTTCTGCATTACAGAACAAGAAAGAACAGAGGAGACAAGGAGAGGGGTCAGAGGAGCGATACAACTAGGGAAATAGTTATGAGAGAGGGAGTGAAGAGAGAGAAAGAGAGGGGGGAGGAAAGAAAAACACTGTTGAAATATTTGAAAACAGTTAGGCTGAGTGTGTCGGGGGGGGTCTGTTGCTAGGCAATGATGAGTGCGGCACGGAGAAGAGCAGGAGAAGTGTGTGTTGTGTGTTTGTGTTTGAGAGAGAGTCTATTTCTGGCCGGTCAGTTTCCAGGGTTCAGACTCATGGCTATTCCTGGAACTGGTGTCACATTCCCTACTGAACACACACACACACACACACACACACACACACACACACACACACACACACACACACACACACACACACACACACACACACACACACACACACACACACACACACACACACACACACACACACACACACACACACACACACACAAGCTCCCGAATTTACATACTCACAAGAACAAACATGCTCATACTATTCCCCAACCTCCATCCGCTCTGCCTTTCCCCCCGCCCACATACACATGCACACACGCACGCACAATGCGTGGGATGTGTTGGTGCATTAGGTGAGATGGGGTGAGGATGGTGACAGAGATTCATTAAGGCTCGTCAGCCAGCCGGAGAGGGTTTCAAATGGTTAAAGAGCAGATGGGGTGAGCCGGAAATGGAAACCGTGATCGAGGGGGAGGTGGAAAAGAAAAGAACAGAGGGATGAGATGGGAGAAAAAAAGAGAAAGAAAGAATGCTGGAGTGACAGATGGCATAAAATTAACAAAGAAAGTGGACAAGACGGGGTGCAATGAGGAGACACGGGCATGAACGGATGCACACACTACACTTGAAACCACTATTTTGTGATGGTTGCAAATTGAGTCAACACTCTCTCCCACATCAGAGAGGGAATAGAGAAGAGGGAAAGAACCAGGGGGCGGATTCACAAAACATGACTTACGAAAAAACGTTGAACGTTTCTTAAGAAAATAAATAAGAAGTTCGTAGGATAGTTCGCGAATGCAATTCCTCAAAAAGTTCTTAGGAATTCGTAGTTTTCTTTGGAACTTTGTAAATACCTTTCAGAACTTCGTAAATATCTTCTTAATGTGGCCTTGACATTAGTGACGTGTTTGAAACCAATAAATAGATCTATGTGACAGGGATGATAGGATTTGGTTATTTTGTTAGCTATATCAAAACCAAAACTGGATAACCAAGAAAAGAGATTGATGTGATGGTGGAGGAAATAGCAGCCAGGAAAAGGTTGCTGTTGGGGGGGATTGATAACTGCAGGTTACCTGCAGAGACCAAAAAGAGAGGATGGGCGAGAGTGGCCGAGTCGGTCTCTGCCATCGGGGGTATGGCAAGGGACAGTGACGCCATAAAAAGGAAGTGGTCCGACATCAAGTCGGCTGCTAAGAAGAAGGGAGCTGAGAGACCATTTAATGTGGACGAGCTGCGCGACCGGTAAGTTAGGTAGCTACGTTAGCTAGCTAACATGTAACGACATCATAGCCAACATATCTAACGACGTTAACGTTAGCTAAGTTTGCCAAGTTCTTCTTTGTAAATTGACGAGATGGTGCTAGATATTTAACACTTCTAGAATATTGTAATATATTGTTAATTACTAGCTAGCTAGATAATGCCTGTTTAATTTGTTTTCTTGCTGTATTTAAATATACGGTAGCCAACTGTGTCTGTGGCGCAAGAAAACGTTCATGGTTACAAAAGTACCCATTCGTCTCAAGACAAGGGTTTAGCTGTCCTAAAGTTTAGTACATTTCCAGGAAGAAATCCTAAAACCTTATTATCTTCTTACCTTTTTCTCAGGAAGAAACATAGGGGAAAAAATTAAGAACATTTCCAAGAACTTTATTGAGGAATAGTAACTTTGTTAAACTTTGTTCATAAGTCTATAGTTAAGGGAAAAAACGGCAGTTAAGAAGAAATTCCTTCTTAAGAAGGTTTTGTGAATCCGGCCCCGGGGCCTAAACCCCTGATAAGTTAAGAGAAGAGAAAGAGGAGGAGGAAGAGGGAAGGTTTGGAGTAGGAACGTGTAAGTTGAACAGGGCCTTACCTTGACATCTGCCTTCTTGTTGAGCAAACTTTTGGCTGCTGCAATAGGAAACAAGAGAGACAGCAGGTCAGAGATGCAGCGAGAACACAGGAGAGATCGCATAGAGACAACGGCGTCAACCTGTAGGAGTCACGTTCATTTGACTGCAATTCAAACAGACGGCAACTGAGGCCTTTTATTGACAAGATAGGAAAGTTAATGTGACTGTGTATTGTAATGCTGGAGGTGAAAGAGAATCAAAGATAGTAGGACCTTAGAGGCATTAATTGCTAGCATTATGGTACCAACGGGACAAGGCAGTCATCTGTGACATGATTAAACTCATGGTCCTTGTATAAAACTGCTTGAGAAGCACAATGTCATTAAAACACAACAATAGACGGCTTCCTAAGCACCATTGTTGGTAGGACAATGTGTTATTCCCTTATTGGACTAAACCATTACATCCTCCTAGTGGGAGAGGAGAGTAGAGGAGGTGTGTTCACTGATACTATGGGCAGTAGTCCGATAAGCACAATACCCATAATCCTCAGCAACAGGGGAAATGTCATACAGACAACAGTCAGTATCCTCTCCAACTACTTCACCAGGACACACACACACACACACACACACACACACACCTATGTAATAGAAACACACACACACACATACTTGTTCCTGGGTTAGGCCCAGCGAGAGTTGATGTGGGTTGTTGCCGTGGGCAACAGAACCTCATTTTAGGGAACTGGTTAATTAGTTAATGAGGCAGAGATAGAAAACGATTTTTGGAGTGAAAGAGACAGATTCTAGAGTTTGTCCCCCTGGTCCCCTTCAGGGCTAGAGTCCAAAATGGGTCCTCCATCCATTATGTTAGTTTTTGGGCTATGCTCAGCTAAAAAAAATTGGCTAATCTATATTTCCAAGTTGAAGAACAAGGGTCATTCAATTCATTGGAAAGACTGAAAATCTGATAGACTTTGTTTTTTAATGTAAAGATATGGCCTAATTACATTATCAATAGTAGAAAGCAATGGTTTAGAAGAGGCCTACATAACTAACCCATAAAGTAAAATGCAACATCAATTTATGGCCAGCTATGCACACTCTAACATTGAACAACATTTACTGCAGGATAAATCAATGAGTAATATAAATTGTTTTCTTCTTTTAATAACTCTGAAGGGCAAAGTAATCTAAAAGTAACCGGAAGTAATTTGATTACAATATTGAGTTTGGGTAATCCAAAAGTTACGTTAATGATTATAATTTTGGAAAGGTAACTAGTAACTGTAACGGACTACATTTAGAAAGTTACCTACCCAACCCTGCCTCCCAACACACACACGCACGCACACTCGGCATCTCACTGTACTTGTGCATCCTTTACCTCGCTGTCAATCAACATTGTCTCATCAAACAGGTGGGCTCTACAGCTGCCAGAGTAAGACTGTCCCAGTCTCACTCCCCTAACTCTACTAGACATCATCAGCTCCACTGCTACTTTTAAAGGCCTGAGTCCCATTGACAGTCTAATCACATCCTATCACAACATCACCCCTACGCATTACATAAAACACTATTTCTGGCATTTTGGATTGTTCTCTTCTCTCCTCCTTTTTAGCTCTCTCTATATAGCTTATGCTCTCCCCCCTCTCTCTCTCTGTAGTTCTGTCTAGCTCTCTCTCTCTCTACAAACAATGCATACAAATCTGCAGTGAATTTTAAATAGAGGCTTGACTTCCACTAATTTCTGAAGGAATTGGAAGCAAGCATGAGAAGCCTGTTCAAAGTGTGTTTGAGACCATGAGAGGAGAGGAGATGGCGATGAGGCAGGAGAGCCCACTCTTTAGAAGTCAAAACATGGCGGTGGGTGTGGAGAGAGAGACAGAGAGTGAGTGAGAGAGAGAGAGAGAGAGAGAGAGAGAGAGAGAGAGAGAGAGAGAGAGGAGGGAAAGGAAGACAGAATGAAAGACGAGGATAATGCAGCACTCACAATTTATTTTCCTCTGCCTTTCCCCTTCATTCCTACACAGTATCCCATTCCTCTTTCCATCTTCCTCAATTGATATAGAAACAAATTTTTACCAGCATACAAAAAGCTAAATGTGCAAATTTATCAGTTTACTAGGTACATCGGGCAGCACGATAATCACATGGGCCCTGTTTCCCAAAAGCATCTTAAGGCTAAGTTCATCGCTAGAACCTTCATATGAGCATCATTACATCTCTGGGCTATTTCCTCAAAATAGTGCTGTGGCGGTAATAACATTTTGTCAGTCGGTTATTGTCATGCAAATAACTGCCGGTCTCACGGTAATTGACCGTTAATTAACAAATACGTAAAGCCATGAAGCCGACAGCTGTAGGCTATTTTGCACAAGGGAGCAGAGCATGAGCATGATATTTGTCCCTTTCACGCTGAGTGGTTATGGAAAGGGAGAGAGCTGAGTAAAAAAAATCCATTGAGGAACTATAGTCATTATCAACAGATGTAAAAACAGACTTTGTTTGCTTGCCGTTTGAGGTGAAGAACAAATTACTTTGAGAAGCTCCACAGCTTCCCAATAAATCCATTATTTTAGGTACAGGTCTAAATAAATATTATGACATGAAGAAAATTTCAGAAGAATAGAATAGCATATTCAGAGTCGTCCTTGTGTCAGGCCCTGATCTGGCTATGCCATAAGAACAATACAATTGAATATAGGTGAATAAAATAGAAAATATATTTTTCCCCAAACAATTTCAGAGGGAATGATGCACATACGGCTATTCTGTGTTGAGCGTTTAACCTGTTGGAACTCTAGGGGCGCAATTTCATTTTTGGATGAAAAACGTTCCTGTTTTAAACAAGATATTTTGTCACAAAAAGATGCTCGACTATGCATATAATTGCTACTGTTCGAAAGAAAACACTCTGACGTGTCCAGAAATACAAAGATCTTCTCTGTGCGTGCCCTTTAACGTGAGCTTCAGGCAAAACCAAGATGAGATGGCATCCAGGAAATGACAAGGATTTTTGAGGCTCTGTTTGTCATGATCTCCTTATATGGCTGTGAACGCAAGAGGAATGAGTCTGCCCTTTCTGTCGTTTCCCCAAGGTGTCTGCAGCATTGTGACGTATTTGTAGGCAGATCATTGGAAGATTGACCATAAGAGACCACATTTACCACGTGTCCGCCCGGTGTCCTGCGCCAAAAGTCACCTGCCAGTATTTTTCCAAACAATACAGAGAGTAAAGCAAGCTTCCACGAACTGCATGTCAATGAAGAGATATGTGAAAAAACACCTTGAGGACTGATTCCAAACAACGTTTGCCATGTTTCGGTCGATATTATGTAGTTAATCCGGAAAAAGTTTTACGTTGTAGGTGACTGCATTTTCGGTTCGTTTCAGTAGCCAGGCGCAATGTAGAAAACGGAACGATTTCTCCTACACACAGACGCTTTCAGGAAACACTGCACATTTGGTGTGTAACTGAGAGTCTCCTCATTGAAAACATCAGAAGCTCTTCAAAGGTAAATGATTTTATTTATTTGGTTATCTGGTTTTTGTGAAAATGTTGCGTGCTACATGTTATTCAAAATGCATTGCTAGCTTTGCATACTCTTACACAAATTAGTCAATTTCTATGGTTCAAAAGCATATTTTGAAAATCTGAGATGACAGTGTTGTTAAGAAAAGGCTAAGCTTGAGAGCAGATGCATTATTTTCATTTTATTTGCGATTTTCAGAAATCGTTAACGTTACATTATGCTAATGAGCTTCAGGCTATAACTGTATACAGGGTTTTTTCATAGCCAAACGTGAACAAAATGGAGCGATTTGTCCTACACAAATAATATTTTTTTGAAAAACTGCACATTTGCTATGTAACTGAGAGTCTCCTCATTGAAAACATCCGAAGCTCTTCAAAGTTAATGATTTTATTTATTTGGTTATCTGGCTTTTGTGAAAATGTTGCGTGCTACATGCTACACAAAATGCTATGCTAGCTTTGCATACTCTTACACAAATTAGTCAATTTCTATGGTTCAAAAGCATATTTTGAAAATCTGAGATGACAGTGTTGTTAAGAAAAGGCTAAGCTTGAGAGCAAACGCATTATTTTAATTTTATTTGCGATTTTCAGAAATCGTTAACGTTGCGTTATGCTAATGAGCCTGAGGCTTTAGTCACGATCCCGGATCCGGGATGGGGAGTTTCAAGAAGTTAACAAAGGAACAGGGGCCGGATTCACAAAGCATTTCTTCCGAGAAAACTTAAGAAGCTGCTTAAGAAAACAAAAAAGAAGTTCATAAAATAGTTTGGAAATGCAATTCCTCAAAATGTTCTTAGGAATTCGTCGTTTTCTTAGGAACTTCATAAATATCTTTCTTAAAACCTGTTGCGACTCTAGGGACAGTATTTTCATTTTTGGATAATCTTTTAAACAAGATATTCTGTCACGAAAAGATGCTCGACTATGCATATAATTGACAGCTTTGGATAGAAAACACTCTGACGTTTCCAAAACTGCAAAGATATTGTCTGTGAGTGCAACAGAACTGATGTTACAGGCGAAACACAGATAAAAATCCAATCAGGAAGTGCCGCATTTTTTGAAACCGCCTCATGCCAATGACTCCTTATATGGCTGTGAATGAGCTACAAATGAGCTGATGTTTTCTACGTATTCTCCAAGGTGTCTACAGCATTGTGACGTCTTTTTACGTATTTATGTTGAAGAATAGCCGTAAGGGACCACATTTAGCAAGTGGTCACATGATGGCTCCCGCAGAAAATCTTGCGTAAAGTACACAAGTAGCCATTTTTTCAATCGCTTCTTATGAGAAACCAATTGTCCCGACGGATATATTATCGAATAGATATGTGATAAACACCTTGAGGATTGATTCTAAACAACGTTTGCCATGTTTCTGTCGATATTATGGAGCTAATTTGGAAAAAAGTTTGGCGTTGTAGTGACTGCATTTTCCGGTCGATTTCTCAGCCAAACGTGAAGAACAAACGGAGCTATTTCAAAAAAATATTTTGGGAAAAAATGAACATTTGCTATGTAACTGGGAGTCTCCTAAGTGAAAACATCTGAAGTTCTTCAAAGGTAAATTATTTAATTTGATTGCTTTTCTTATTATTGTGAAAATGTTGCCTGCTGGTAACAGAGCCTAGCCATAGCATTATGCCATGATAAACTTACACAAATGCTTGTCTAGCGTTGGCTGTAAAGCATATTTTGAACATCTGAGATGACAGTGTGATTAACAAAAGGCTAAGCTGTGTCTCAATATATTTCATTTGTGATTTTCATGAATAGGAAGATTTTCTAGGAAGATTTATGTCCGCTGCGTTATGCTAATTTGTTTGAGGCTATGGTTACGCTCCCGCATGCGGGTTTGATAGTTATGAGCAGTTAAGAACTTCGTAAATATCTTCTTATGTGGCATTGACATTAGTGATGTGCTTGAAACTAATAAATAAGCCTATGTGACAGGGATGATAGGATTTGGCCCACTATAATAAAGTGTTGATATTTACATTTTAATACATTTATTTTTGTTGCTTGATGTCTCGAGAATAAAAATGTTTTAGTTGGCTAACGAACACTTTACAGACAAACCAAAAAACATAATTTTTCACACATTATTATAGCCATCAGGTAAATTAGTTAGCTACATTAGCTAGCTAACATGTAAAGACATTATAGCCAACATAGTTAACGGCGTTAACGTTAGCTATAGTTAGCCAAGTTCTTCTTTGCAAATTGACAAGATACCGCTAGATATAACACTTCTAGAATATTGTCATATATTGTTAATTACTAGCTAGCTAGATAATGCCTGTTTAATTTGTATTCTTGCTGTATTTAAATATCGGTAGCCAACTGTTTCTGTGGCGCAAGAAAACATTAATGGTTACAAAAGTACCCATTCGCCTCAAGACAAGGGTTTAGATGTCCTAAAGTTAAGTACGTTTCCAATAAGAAATCCTAAAGCATCCTTTTCAAGAATCCCATTTCTTCTTAACTTTTTTTCTTAGGAACATTTCCAATAACTTTATTGAGGAATAGCAACTTTGCTTAACTTTCTTCTTAAGTCTATCGTTAAGGAAAAAATGCCAGTTAAGAAGGTTTTGTGAATCCGGCCCCAGATCCTCCATAGTTATTTATGCAACTTTAGTAGGGATACAAACTTTATGGAAATATTTGTTGATTTCTAATACATTTTAAGCCTGCATGATGCAACTAATGATTTGAAAAAAGTTGTATGAAAGGGAAGTGCTCTGCTGTGTTTCTTGCGCAGACTGCACACACTTCATCAGTTTCTCAAAAAAAAGATGTAATCCGTATGCGCTTGAATAGCAAATGGAGGACGCTTTTCCCGCCGTTCACTTTTCATGCCAGCCAGGTAGGCTACTTCGGTTGTAAAGAGAAGCAATGTGCTTAATATGTGGAAAGTTGAGAAATACATATAGTAGGCCAATAGAATGCTGATGGGATCCTCTTTTTAATAGGGGCCATCAAATCTGTTTTCTCACGCAATTGCATAGCATAGCCCATAGAAATGTTGCGCAACAGGAACACATTTTATTCCATGCATCAACCAGCTATGAGGAGCTGGCTCTCGCTGCGCAAAGGGTGACCAACCCTATTCCGCTCAAACTCTGAATGCAAGGGCTCTCATGAAGTGTTTGTTTTGATTTTCAATAGCATTTGCATTGATGTCAGAGTCATTAGAGGGACAATAGAGCGCTGAGTACCGGTCATTAGAGACTGGCCATTAGCAAGTTTGGTAGGCATCAGAAGCATCAGAGAGCAGTTTTGGAGAAACCTAATTACTATGACTCAACGGTTCGATGCGTTCCATACCAGGTCACTTTATATCAAATCAAATGTAATTTTATTTGTCACATACACATATTTACCAGATGTTATTGCGGGTGTAATGAAATGCTTGTGTTCCTAACACGACTCTGATTTCTCTTCATTACTCACAAGTCTTTCATCGCGTCACCTAATAAACGTCACGTTAAACATTAAATCAATATGTTTATCTGTCTATCTGTGACTGCCGATAACTTCAAAGTGGACAACAAATACAATGTTACCAGTGTCTTTGCATTGTTACACACAAGCGAATGATAAAATTATGCTTCAAATGAAAACCCGAGATGACTGCATCACAATTTTCATTCAATTTCGTTTTATTTGTCTGTCTATCATTTTATCATCAATATATTTCATGATGTGTAGCCTACCGTACACAATGAGCACACATCTTCATTTAGTACATATTATAAGATATGCATTAGAATAAGCCGCCTCCATATTTGCAGCCAGAGGTGATATCTCTCTCGGAGCTGATCCGTCGGCAGTATTGTGGAATAATTATAAAGTTAAGGTAAGATTTGAATGGAGAAAGCTGATCCGAGAGCAGCACGGCCTTTCTTTCAATCCTATCAGTATCGACACATGCCTCAACGGCGTACTTAGCCAACGTTCTCTCTGCGTGGCGTTACATTTTCAGCCATTGTAGGAAAGATGCATCATTAAAACACTCGTAAGCCTAAGTTGCATTGCTATCGGGAAACTGGGTCCACCTCTGTTATCCAAAGGGCACTGTTCGAATGTCAAGATCGGTAGGATTTGTGTGGAGTTTTCCTCCACTGCCTCTCACTGGCATGTTTTCATTAAGGAACATAACAGTGTCAAGTGCATTCTCATATCTTGTTTGAAGTCTCAGAGAGAGAAAGATAGAGAGGGAGGGATGGAGAGGATAGAGAGGAGGAAAGAGAGAAGACATTGTTTTTCCTTCCACTATAGAATAGACCAGAGCCTTCTATCTGAATAAATAGAAGCTTCTGGAACACTTTCAGAAAGCTTATACAGACTCTAGAATGGAAGTGGTCTGAGCTGCAGAACAACCACTGAGTTGCAGTCATAGACAAAAATATTTAGCCCTCTTTGTGTTTACATACATCATTGGTTGCCGTTACATTCACTCTCAGATCGCTCAGATAGATTCCATAAAATGAGAGAAAGTAGAATTCCATGGCGTTTTGCCCCAACCTGTAAACCCAAAGGTCATGCGGTTCTTAAACCCTGTAGAGCAGGGGTAGGAAACCCTGTTCCTGGTGTACCATAGGTACTGCAGGATTTTGTTCCAACTAGCACCACACCTGACCAACTGAGCTAATTGATAGGTTCAGTGATTGACTAAATTCAACACACTTGGTCTTCCAGATCGGTTAAATCGGCACTCCTTCGGCACTCCAGGACCAGGGTTGCTTACCCGTGCTGTAGAGGAAGCAAGAAGGCTCCTTACCTTGCCACAAATTACAGAAGCAAGAAGGAAGGAAGGAAAGAGGGGAGGAAGAGATTAAGAGAAAGAAGACAATGGATCATATTGGTTAATACCCATTAAGAATGGTCACTTACATTCCTGTAAATAGCAGGCCCTACATGAAGAAGCAAGGATGGAGGCTGATTTGTAAAAACCATTGCCTGTCTGTCTGTCTGTCTGTCTGTCTTGTGCCATTCTGTATATGTGTGCCTGTCTGTCCGTCTTGTGCCAGTCTGTAAGCATCCCGATGAAGGCATCAAGCCAGAATCATTTTGGTTTTTCATAAGAAGAAACATTTCAGTGAACTTCTATTTGCCTTTAGGGAGGCTAACTGTATCCTGCGGATCCCGAGCGTCTGTCTCTGTCTCTCTAGTGGAGGAGGAGTAGATCTAATGTAGAGAGACAGACAGGTCAGTATGAAGTTGCAATATTTGATCGGTCTTGTGGAAACAGTGGGAAGTGGTGAGGACAGCAAAGCTGATTGCATCAGCTCTATCCCTACACTATAAACATTATATACACTCAATTGAATAGTTAGCCAGTGCTAGTATTGCTGAACATACAGGACAGTAGCCAACAATGACAATGTACTTAGAAGACTGATGTAATCTTTCCCTACACTAGACTGTGTAGTGGGTATTCTGTAGCATTTTTATTCATCAACTGTGGTGCAATTACACACTCAACTGCAAACTATCATCCTTCTGTTGTTATGTCATATGCAAACATTGGATTGTTACAGGTATAAAAAACATTTTTCATGAGAAGCCCCAACCTTGCATCTTTCACTGTGTTAACCACGCGTCATATCCCTGCAACCCCCTGTGTTAGAATGCATGCACCAGTCCAGTGCCCCATGCAGCATTCACCGACAGCACATGGGCCGTTCCATCCTTCAAAATGACGGGGGGTAAACTTTCCCAGTGTTATTAACAGAGAGACATTGAGGAGAAAGGTAGAGCAGGGGAACAAGGAAGGAAATAGAGGTATTCAATGAAAAGAGGCAAATGAAGATGGGATTGAAGCTGTATGGAATGGTGTGTTAGCAGGAACATGAATGAGAGAGAAAGAGAGATCAGAAAGTGGGAAGAAGGACAGATCTTGTTGGGTCAGGCATGCTCCACTGTGCTGCTATGTGCAGTGAAGGAATGGGGAGATGGAGCAGGAGAGGAGGAATAGCATGTGAGTGGAGAGAAAGAGGCCAGGTGGCCAATGAGGTGTGGCGATGGAAGTGGCATGCTCTGAACACCCATGCTAGGAGGAAAGGAGAGAGGACAAGAAGAGAAAAGAGGGAGGGAGTGAGGAGGGTAGCACCCCCAGGTGTGCCAGGCTACCTTGTTCCACCAGCCCAGTGGTGGAGCCCGCTGCCGCGGATGCAGCTGCCGCAGCGGCAGTGATACTGATTGGAGCGGTGGAGCGACAGCCGACTGTTTGGTGTCCCACACACACAGTCGCCACAGAGAAAGAGGGGGCAGAATAGTAGAGAGAAGGGAAGAGGAGAGGAGGAGGTTGGAGGGATAGAGGGAAGAGGGCAGAGAAGTAAGGAAGAAATGGAGAGGGAAACAAATATGGTTCATTAGTCCAAAAGAGAGGCGGATTAATAGTGCACGCAGAGAAACACAATATCTTCCTGACATAGAAGACATAAATTGTCCAAGTTCTCAGTTCTCCCAATGTAGGTTATTTTGCTCTATACTGTACACATCACTGCCACCATCACACTGAAATAAAGCATCAAAGGAGTTCATTGCGAAGTGACTATTAGGAGTGAACACAGCTAGTGATACATCTAACACCATCATCCAATACCCGACTGGAACCGTTCATAAGGGTTAGAAGGAGATGTCAAGGATACTGAAGCCTTTCGCTTCTCTTGTCGGCCCCTCTCTCTTTCTATCCCTTCTAACACCCCCCCCCCATCTCGCCTCTCATTCTCTCTTTCAC